>NC_060247.1:139516212-139822852 GCF_921293095.1 Ischnura elegans | reverse complement strand
TCACGGGAATGAAATGCAATTAGGGCTGTTAATTAAGCTTTATTTTCATGATCACTGATTCTACGAATTTAAAGGTACTTAATGCGATTCCACGGTAGTGCAAACATGTTCATAGAATAATTGATAATAGAGGAATCGCTTTGTAATCATCGCTTCACTGCGGAAAATTTCGGCCCCAGGAGGCAACATCTACAGGGTGAAGTGGGGGTGTCATCCATGCAATCCCATCAAGCGTGGAAGACAGAGGGCACTTGAACGCGAGCACACCCGACGCAGTGTTGTTAAACAAAAGAAAGTCATTGGGCTCCAGAGAAGAGAGTGCACTTTCTCGGCGACCCAGAACAATGTGCAATGAACGATTGAAAGGGAAAGATCGGCTGGGACCAGAAGAGGGTCAATGCCCTTGTTCTTTCGCGAACTGGCTCTCCTTTGACGTTCAGGATACGAAAAATATTTCGTTTCATATATGGTTACGATTCGAGGTCGTAGGTGAAAACGATGGAGAAATTTACTCTGCCACATGTCTGGATACCTGAGAAAACCTTGCTCAGTATAATCGCTGGGAAAGCACGACATCTTTTTTTACACACCTCTATGGGAATAATATTTTCCGAAGTAAAATCTGATGCTTTCCCGGCGAATATATTCGAAAAAGGCTATTCGGGCTTCCAGCCGTGTTGTCTCCGTCCATTCTGCCGACGTTTCGGAACACTCGAGTCGGGCTCCATCCTTAGCCCTGAAGCATCCGGGCTTTTGAACAGCTCTGCAATGAGCGAGCGAAACTCATTTGCCTTTCTGCTGAGATGCCGTACCAAAACAACATACCAACATTCACCAAGTATCGACCATGTGATACAGGTCACAGTCATGACAGGGCATCATTCCCTGATGATGATAAACATGGTCGGACCTCGAAACATATGAGAGAATGGACATTCTCACCCCAATGGCACCTCAGAAAGCCTTATTCAACGGCAGTATAAGTTTCAAGCGAGTGATACTTAATCAGAAGACACTGATCAAGCGATGCGTCCTCTTAAGTAAGGTTCCAAGAGAACACATTCGATTAATCCGCGGGGAGGAAGTTGCGGGATAAGGTCCTGTTCGAAATCGTTCCGCAGAACAAGAGGATTACTTAGTGACCGGTCGAACGCTTGTGGGAAGAGCGAGGCGAATAGTCAGCTAATTCAAGGCTGCTAACGCAAAGAGTCGCGTAGTTAGAGTAAATAGGGAAGTGCACTAATTTTTTTTTATTGCTGAATTTGAAAGTTTAGCCTAAAAAAGAAACATTAGTATAGTCACTTTTATTTTCTGCATCTGGGGTATGCACTTTAAAACGTTTTGAAAGTCGGAAAATTTCATGTTGCGCTGAAACACAGTGCCTCCATCTTGATTGAGATGTGACGTCACAAGGCAGTAGTCACCAGTGGAGTATCGCTGTATTCCGTCGCCTTCTTTAGCGCGGCGAGAGTTTCCGGGAATCGGTGGAGTTTGCTTCCTAAAAATGTCGTCTAGTACCGAAAACATGAATTCAAAATAGAATTATAAATGACTTTTTGTTCCAAATTTCATCTCGACGTCGAAACAAAAGCCTGGAGAAGATATTCATTCCCGTGCCTTAAGCACAAGCTATACGGAATAAATGGTTCAAGGCTGCTCCTGACTCTTCCCTATCGATGATATTCTGTTTTGAAGATCATTTGAAGGTATTGTAAGATCAAATTGATATTTATATTATAATAATTTACTTAATAGGTACGTCAGTCACATCAGAAAGTGTGTTGAGTCAAAATATAGCATCTTCCGCGTAGACCTACGTAATTTATAAACTGAAAGTAGTTTGGTTAAAGAATTATGGCGCGACTGTTTTTTTACACGACCGGGAAAAATGCGTACTTTGCCCATGATATGTGTATATATGATAACAAACGATTTTTGTTAAAGTTAATCTTTATTTGTTGAAATTAGTACATTTATAGGTGATACAGATATAAAGGTACACGGCAGGTCGCGCGGCGTAATTTGTACTCCACTGGTGACGGGTTCATCTTGCTGATCTAAAAAATTAGCTACAATACCTCGAACTTTGAAAACTCGCAATATAGGCAGTCAAAGTACATTGTAAGAATACACGAGACCATTATAGCCCAGAATGTACGTACAATGTCGAAATCCTTGGTTTTCAAAGATTGACGTATTTTATACGCCAGCGCGCCCGGTCCAGGGTTATCAACTTTTATTTCATCCTATTTGTTGGTTGAAATTATATTTCAGAATGGTTCTTTTAGCACTGCTACTGAGGTAAACTGGTAGGTACTGAGGTATATACTGAGTAAGTAAACTCCCTTTGGAGTAATGTGAATTACAAGTGTTCGAGATATATGGCATTTTATATTCGCTTTGTGTTCTTATTAATTATGCCTGTACGCATATTGTTGCTTGCCGCGAGCCATTAATGGTATGTGCTCTTGCAAGAGTGGTTTTCATTTTTAATGTGGAAGTTGGTCAGTATAAGCAAAGAAAAAATTAACATTTTAGCGCACACAAACCCTTGTAGTCGTCGTATCTCTGCGTTTGTAATGACACAACTAAAATACCTAAACGCCATAATGATGATTAAAAAAATTGTCTCATGTCAATGATTGCTGCAATTATAATTAATGATAAACTTGATGCCGTATGATCACAATGAAGACCACAAAAAATAATGCCATGAAGTAGTCTTGAACCACGGTCCTTCGGGAATCTTTCCATTGAATCGTGCACGCTACCACTACCCCAACCGACCCATTAGGAAATCGTGAATATTTTGAATTTATATATATAACTTGTAAAAAGTAACGCATGAAAATTAATTAATTACAGCCTAACTAACGCCCTAATTGAAAAAGATGCAGCAAGGTACGCGGTCTCCCCTTGTTAGCCTTAACGTCTCGCATTTCTATGGAGCGTTGAACCTTTCCTCCTTATTCAAAAATTCAGTAACCATAAATACATCAAAGTTTGGTATACCATTTATAAATCGTTAGAATTTTCCTTCTCCCAACCAAGATTATCTTTTCTTGAACCCATCCTGGACAGCAAACCATTGCAACAACCAGCCAGCTCGGAAATAAGGCTAACATCCCATGATTCTAGTTGCGAAGGGCGAACGTTCCGGCCGACGCGACGTGAATACATACGCAACGAATAAGTCTTGCAGCAAACGTCTGAAATAGGTTTATTAGTTTGACTCGGTTCTTACAAAAAAAGTTTTGGCATGATAACCGGCATTGTGCCAAAATATACCCAGCGAAAAATAAATGCCATCATGCATTTATTAAAGATTCAATGTGCTATTCGTACTACTCTTTCCAAACTTGAAGTTGACACGTAAATGAATATTAATATATTACGCAATGATGAAGTCGTTTACTCAAAAGAGAAGCAGCCACATATATATTCTGAAGATATTTTATGACAGCAAAAAACGGATACCCTCAAATTCTGTAATTTTTCTATGCAATAATAGTGGTAGAAATAAACGGTGTAGAAGCTGCCTTCTGCTACTGCCTTGTGACGTCACGGCCAATATTCAACATGGACACCCGTTTTAGCGGCCTTTGAATTTTTCCATATTTCAGACGGTCATCTCGAATCAAGTATTCACTATTAGGATTTAAACTGTGGTTTTACGACATTATGTTATTCTGAACTCTAATTTAAAAAATGTCTTTGGTGCATTTGAAACACTAGTGCACTTCCCTATGGTGGAGGGGTTAAATTTAAACGGATGTTATGATACTCGTAATAGCACGCAAACTATTATTAAAACAATCCACAGACTCTCAGTACTGATATACTCGAGAGATTGAAGATGTCATTCTTCCCTCATACTTTTGCGGATAGCAACAGTTTTTCGATTCACAAAATTTATCGCGACACTCACTAAGATGAATGATACCATGATTCTCCATGAGTAAGGTCACGTCTAACTGAATTCTTGCTGCAGCTTGCTCCATCCTTTTATTTTACTGAGTTCCTTTTGGTGGGGGTACCAACGGTAAGTATGAAGGCTTTATTCCTGGCTTCTCATCCCGTGGACCCGCGTTCAAATGGAGGCATTGGCGGAGATTTTTCAAAGATTTACCGAAATCACTTCGTCCGTCAGATGGGACGTTCAGCCTAGGTCTCCTTGGTGCTTTTCGATAAGGGTAGGCTAATGCCTACGTCGCGTCGGGTTCCCCTCACCCCATTTCTTCCCTAACCTTTCCTTACTGCTTTCTCCAAATACAATGCTATACTGTATTCTTTGCGCAGCGAGGGGGGGGGGGGTTTGGAGGATGAACCTCCCCCCCAGAGCTCAGAGAAATTTTTAAGTTTAATCCATTTTATTTAATTGGATTGCTATTACAAATAGAATACTGTAAGGATTGATAAAACATTCCTCAGAAAGCCGTAAAACTCACCATTTTGAACCATTTATCTTTAAAACTACGCAATCTCGCACCCACCGCTTATCCTGGTGGGTATATAATACACCCACACACCCCGGTATTAGTTGCACTTAAACCCCCCCAGCCTTAATTCCTAGCTGCGCCACTGCTCTGGGGTATTCGAATTGTAGAGGGGCGACGCGACGTGCCGGGGTAAAGGTGTAGAGATTGAAAAGATTTGCAAATTTGGGAAAACTGCCTTTGGTTCAAACGTGGCTAAAAATTTGCCAAATTTTAGCATAAAAGTTTACCTAATAAAAAATAAACATACGTCCAATCACATAAAGTAACAAACAAATGAAAATGCAATGCCAAATACGTATATTATGTCATAAAATTGTTTAAGCTGAAGTGTCTAAATGACGAGAAACTTCGTCGTCAGTCCAGAATTGTCCGAGTGACGAGAATTATCTCCAACCATACCTAACGTGTTGACCGAAACCATACTCATGATTATTAAGTGTTTTAGCAGATCGGGTAGGTTTGCGTGGAGCAAGTATTTTGGCCGCCTTCCCCTTCTTTCATGTGATGCTCTCCTCAATTCACTATAAAATCCACTCCATTTCATTCTATCTGAAAATCCTATTCTTTTCCTTCCTCTCCTTCGCTAACCCAACATTCTACCCTCCAACAAAGTATTCAACACCCACGCTCAGTACTCCCTCCATCCACACCTTCTATCTCCTCCGGATCTCATCTAGAAACTGCCTCTACTTAACTATCATGTCCAGCACTTCACCGTTACATATTAACGATTAAAAATTTAAAATTTCATAACTTCTGAATGCTATTCTTGGCTAGATCAAGTACCAAATATTGGAAATAAATGGATCGCTCTTCAGTCAGCGCCGCGCTGCAGATGTATTCGGAAACTGATTAAAATGCTCTTTCAGTCTAGCTTCTCCGGGAAGGAATAGAGCTTCCTCTAACCAGTCTTCTTGCCATATTCATAGACTCCGGTGAACAATAGTTAATTGACTGCTTCCAGTTAGGGTGGGATATACGTATGACGTCAATCACAACAGCCGCCGAATATAGACCGCGTCCACCCTTGCGCCATTACGATGAAGTCACCCTGCGGTTGGTCGAGGACGGAATCATTCAAGAACACTTTCACTTGAGCCTCAATGCCAAAACAACAGGCAGGAGGAAGAGAGAGAGAGAGTACGCCGTCATACACTTTCTCCTTTCTCTCTTCATATTTCGTGAGCGTGCACCAGCGATGAAATCACGAATAGTCGTGCATACAACCGAGCACAGCCCTGGGCAATGCATGCGAGAGTGAACAATGTGATATACCTGAAGTTGAGTGTTATTCTGGAATGCCACAAAAAAAGGATTCTGTGTCGGCTGCTTCAATCTCGTTATCAAACGGTAGTTGAAATACCACATACCTATTGAACAGAAAACGTTAATTTTCTAATCAAATCTAACACGGAATACTTAAAATGGCAGGATTACAACAGCCATAATAATACTAACGCAAAAATAGATAAAAACAAAACAAAGCGCCTACAAAAAAGGATTTGCATCCGTCTCCAGCTGTAAAAACGGAATTTTGACTTTAAAAATCGGCAGTCGTACAATTAGATATTATTTTCGTAACTTCATGATGAAATGAAAATTCATTTTAATCCATAAATACCACGCTAACAGTGCAACTTAACCTTCTGCCATCCTGCGTGGTATCCCACTCAGACCTGGAATTTAAATTGAATGAAAGATTTCAGGAAATGGAGAGGAAGGGTAAGTTAAGTAAGACGAATGTGAAATTTCTCCTTACGACCATTCCATTTTCTGACTAACTTAAGCAGAAGCGAAACTTTCCGCCTACTTTTTCATGATTTGGAGTCCTCTTCACTTTTGATGATTTACCACCACAGGTTCCCAATCATCCCTCTTGGATCCAAAAGCCAATCCTCAACGACCCCCAAATATAACTTCAAAATAACATTCAGAATTAAAGGATAAATTACAAAATGAGAACCGTTGCTTTCATAACATTAAAATCGATCCGAATCTAATGATCAGATCACCTGATTCCTCCCTCGATTCTCTCTCGTGTTAGCCACACTGAACCATTTTCCGGAAGCGCTGTGTCTTGAAGTGTTGCCAACGATAGACCAGATTAGGTTAAGGCCCTTCATCAGTTTCACTTGCATAAGATAGGCTCGCAAATAATTTTTTGACTATTCTTACTTTAAAATGTACGGATACACGCGGAGTAAATAACTTCCAGGAGTGGGATCAGAGTAAACTTAAAGAACGAGGCATGACAGCGGTGACAAAAGGAAGGTTACCGAACCTTCGCGTTTGTCTCATTGTCAGGACCCCCCGTCGCGTCGCCCCAATCGCCGCCCCCCTTGCCGCCTATTCGTCTCTTTCTGCCCTAGGAGGCACAAAGCCCGGGTGCATTATGGGCTGAAATTGAAAAAAAACTGGCCAAAACTGCAAAAATGGTTACTTTGAGCATGGGAGTTGAACGCCGTTGTTGTCAATGCATTACACCATATTTTGATGCATACAGTTTTCCATTGTCATTATCTTTTAACAAATTACAAAGCCTCAAAGCTGAACGGAGGAAAAATTACCTCTGTTGATTTTTCCTCGAAATTCAGTGTATTCAACCTCGTGGTACAACTTTTGCTGCAATAATATTAAACCAAAGATTCACAAGGATATTAAGCAATGTTTTCTGTTAATTTTAGTAAATTTTTGCTATTTATCCGTGGTATTTATGATGAATACGATACAAAATGGCGGAACCAGATTTTTCTTGGAATTTCTGTGTTTATGTGGGATTATAAAAAAACCCCTTCGAGCTTCTTCGAGATATTTGCACCTCTTTTAAATCAAAGCTTTAGGAGTTTGATCAGAAGGGATTATCTGCAACCGCAGCTAATGCAGAAATCAAAATCTATTCCTGAATTTTGCAATTAAAAAAAACGTGCTATTCTTTAACGATAAAAACTACAAACTCTCAACTTCCGTGTTCAAAAATAAAACATTTTTCAGGTTTTGGTCAGATTTTTTCAATTTCAAAATCCCACTGCGGGACGGTGATCCAGCCCGTGGGGGTCGTTAGCGCCCTCTTTGGAACCACTGATTCAAAAGATCAGGAAGAACCTCTCACTCACGCAAGTGGTCGCTAACAACAGTTTAAATAGCAACGATATGAACACGGTGTATGCGCAAGATCGAGGAAGAGAAGTGATCTGCGAAAGAGAGGAGGCCGTCGGTTTTTCGCCGCGTATAGCTCTACGATATCGATTCTGCTAATAATTAGAGGCCTCTTCCATTTCCAAAATCTATGACAATTGTCAGTAAAAAATATTAGGAAACGAGCCCATTCTCCAGATAATGAGTTTCAAAAAGATGACATGGCAAACAGCTGCCCACAGTTTAATGCTGTACCGCTACGCCTTGGCTCCCTCAACTAGCCAGTTTACAAAGAACAATTAATAAAAATGGTGCACGTGTTTTGTGGAGGGTGTATTTTGTTGTTCGTGAGAAACAGAAACTTATAACTAGAATTTTTTATTGCAGAAATATTTAATTCTTAAAGTATTGTTATACCATTATTAATGTCATTTCATTATTTTTTATTTATTGTTATTAATTTTCGTTGTTATTTTTTTATTTTATTATTTTTTTCAATTTCATTCTCTCTTATGTGTATTTTTTAAAGTATTCTTTGCTAAATTGCAGGAGCTACCAAAAGATTTTCATTATGTGCTTTAAAATTATTTTAGTATTTAAATTACAAGCAAATATATATAATTAGAATCGAATATTCATGAAGAAACCTAAGATTAGAAGGAGGTCAAGGCATAGAAAAGACTCATGGAAGAGTAACTTGGTGAGGCAGTGTATGTGTCGTTGGAATATTTGGATCATAATTCGAGATGTCTGTAAGTAAAGTGATTTTAGTGCCCTTCAGCCTGGACTTGAAATTGGTTACTAATTGTAAATGGGAAATAAAGTCATTTATGGTGAGGAGTTTATGCGTAGACGGGACATCGGAGATTCTGACAAGACGACTAGTTTGTAGAAGGTGACGTATTGACTTATTCTGAAAGATTTCCAGTTTTCGGCGAGTGGTTCTATTTTTAGCGAAAATTCGCATGCATACAGTGCGACCGCTCCAATGATGCTCTTATACAGTCGGATTCGAGAAATGTGGGAAAGTGGAGTGGGAAGGGAGGAGAGGCTGTAGATGGCTTGACGGACAGCTATTGCTTTGCTGGTGCAGTATTTAAGATGTGAAATAAAGGTCAATTTGTTGTCGAGAATAACGCCTAGGAATTTATGTGTGGCTGCTCTTGGTATCGCTTGTTTATTGAAATGTAGTTGTGTGCGTGAGTTGTGTTTTTTGTGATATGAAAAATGAACGTGTGTGCTTTTTGTTGCGTTTATGTGAATTTTCCATGTGAGTGTCCATTTGTATAAGATTTTTAAATGTGTGTTTAATTTAATTCATTAAATTCATGTTAGTGTTGGTGTCTCCCTTCAGTGATGTAGCTGCGATAGCAGAATCGTCAGCGTACCTATGTAATGTGGTTTTAGGTGTAGATGGTATGCCGTTTACACAGAGTGTGAATAGTGACGGACTTAGCAAAGAGCCCTGCGGAACGCCTGCTTCCATGGGCCTAAGAGATGACAGAATTGGTCCTTCGGCCACACAGAATTGTCTGTTGCTTAGATATAATACCAAGAAGTGAATGTATAAGGGAGTGAAATTTAGAAGGTGAAGTTTGTAAATTAGTCCCCTGTGCCAGACACGGTCAAAAGCCCGTGCCACATCAAGGAACACCGCATCCGTCGAGAAATGGCGGTTAAAATAATGGCTGATTTTTTTCAGGTTCTTGTAGGATTTTTCAGTGAGAGATTATTAGACCTGAACCTATCATCCACACAATTTTAAACTCTTCGTTGTTGTGGCCATGAGTATTACAAGAGGGGCTCTTCAAATCTGTCTTTAGATTTGTTATCACCCGCCTACACTTAGCGCCTGCCAGCGAACTCTCAGCACATTTAAATGGGTTTTCAAAAGTCGTCACTGGTGTCCCTGAAAGACATAGTGATCCACATTTCACCGAGATAATATCCAATATGAATAGGGATGTTGTGCTTAATGTGACCTATCAAATTCATTATGTTTCAATGCTATTTCTCGTAATTGCAAACTACATTGTAATGCAAAATATCGGAAAAAAGTGGATTGCTATATCCACTCAGAACTGCGATATGGACATTTTTGGAATCTTATTAAAATGCGACCGAATGCCAGTGTCTGAGGGGTGCAATGAGGCCTCCTATGCGTATTCCCCCAAATTGTGAAAAATGAACTTTCATTGCAACTGAGATTCCATGAGCTACTGATGTTATACTGAGATAGGTGCACTTGCATTGGTTCTCTATAATGGTGCACAGCATTGGTAGATGCTTTCGCGGGTGACCTCCGTATATTTATCCAGTTTATATTCCAACGCTTAAGATACCTCACCCTTAAGTTGGCGGTTTCCAAACGAACATACTTGGGGTACGCGACGAACTTCCAATAAACGAGAGCAAATATGTTGGCTAAAAACTTCAAACCCTTGCTGATCCGCGAGGGGTTGGAAATATGCAAACGCTGAAATGAGAGAGGAATTCATCGGAAACATTGACCTCAAAATCAACCACTCTCGGGATCTTGCCCTGAATTTAAATTACCTCAACACTTCTTCGATCCCTTACCTCACGACACTCTTACATCCATCATTAACCAACCAACATAGCTAAACACCCTACCCAATTGAAAGCCACCATAATTCTTGGGAAAAAGTGATCAGGAAGAGCCACGAAACGTCGGGGAAATAAAATAAATCAAATGCTAGTTTAGACCTCTGAAAGGGGTTAGCAGATGTATGTTGCCTGTGTAAATTTAGCAAAATTAATTCAGTGAGCAGCGTTCGCCTTGAAACATAAAATACGGAGTTACCAAAATTAATCCGCTCATGAGTGGTAATACTGAAATCATTCAAAATCTTTCATACGCAATTGAAACACATCGTTGAGATTCATTGGTATGGGAAGGATGAAGCAGCGAATCAGTTAATGTGATGTAAAGGTGCAGGCACAGAAAATCGCTTTTGCGATGAGCGGGAAGTCCGACTGGTTGTGAATTCAAAGCGTTCTGAGAAGTGGAGCGATACTTGAGCGGAAAGCGATGGCGTTTCCACGGCGACGGCCACGTTAGGGAACATCACCAATTTGGGAAGAAACGTTTCAATATCAACGTCATCTCAGACCTAAATGTGAAATATGGATGATGTGCGTCTCGGGTGTTCGAGGATAATCAAATTGTGTGCGCTTCTAGTCATGTACCGGAGCTAGCGCTGAGGCTGCCAACCTGATTGATTTGAATATTATCTCATTTTGATCAATCTCAATCATGCGATCAATCTCAACGTTCTGAGAAGTGGAGCGATACTTGAGTGGATGAAATTACCTCACGACAGGACAGGACCCTTGATAGCTTTGCTGTGATTCAAAGCGTCAGAATCGCAGCAATTTCGATAGCATGCTTCCAGTTCATCTACAACTTCAATTTACATGACGTAGATTCTACATACTACCCCGCATTCCGCCTCAATATGAAAGGGTTGTCTGACTATTGCCTCATTTGGAGATGATAAGCCTGAATGCATTGCAGTGGCTTGGGTTCCTATTCAGATTTTCGTTTCTGTGGCGGCCCTTTCGTCTTGTATCGTTTTATATTTGAATTCATACGACTAATATTATGCATTCTACGGCCATCACGCATTGTTCATTAAAGTAATTCAATCTGCGGAATTTTGTTCTCTCCATTTTTTATAATATAAACTTTTTACTGCTTTATGTGGGGGGATTACTTCCCTTCTCCTCACCCCACCTATTGGTACTGCCCTGATTCCCAGAGAGCATCTCAGAGAGACCCCTCCTTGCAATATATAGGACCAGTGCGTACCCGCTCAAGAAAAAGTACAGCTGTAATCAGTTTTAGTTCCGATCGGTAGGTATATTTTTTCAGTGTTCAACAATGTTATCTATCTCTCATCTATCAAATTGCGCAGGTCTATCTTTCAATACAGTATTCGAGTGCTAACAACATAATCATTGTGATACTAGTAGGGTAAATGGTAAGGGAAAAAGCAACTTAGGGTGCAGGTATTTCAACACTATTTCACTAACTACACTTACCAAAAGAAATCACACACTTACGCAACTCACTGCATTACTCGGATCAATGCTGGGTGACACACAAGAGACATTCATGAACTGGGAATATCTGATGAGAGGATCGCTAAGTAAGAGGGTAAAGATAACTCGAGACAGGAGTCTGATCTTTGTTGTTGCGCTCTCTAATATTACAATAGAGAATTCTCTAATTGGCAATTTCATTTTCTATCACGCGCCGTGCATGGGAGTGGAATTACAGAATTCGCCACTCGCTCTACTGATGGCGAAGGATTACAAATCTCGCAGAAAAATAAGCTATAATTGGGTAAATTTACATTTCAGATCATGTAACTATCAAATTAATGTAATAATGCAGGGTATTACCAAAATGAAATCATTGAGAAGAAATGGGAATTACTCTACATTTATCGCCTTACTGCAAACATTTTTGAAAACGAATGAAAATGCACATGCAGTGCCGATAGAAATCTGGCTTCCACTGATCGGACTGGGAGTTCTTTGGTAGCGCCTTATGTGGCAGAACCTCTGACCCTTAGGAAAGAGGACCAGCAAAGACTTTGAGATGTGGATCTGTGAAACAATGGAGAATGTGTGAAGCGGATGGGTTGGAGGTGAAACCACAAAATGCCGGACATGAGGAGAGGAAGCTACGAAATAAAACCCGGATCAGACTGCTTTTTTTCCATTTCTTCCGAGCGATAGCTACAGCGACCCCTCCAATAATCTTCGTGTTGAAAAAACTTCAATTCTGATGATAAACGTGAAGGTTTATCCCTATAGACGCGCAGAAGTGGTTTGTTTTGACATCCGTCTAAGCGCTCAAGAGATGCAATTTCCCTCAACCCGTTCCTACCCCTGAGTAATTCTTCGCACCGCGGCGATGGTGAAGTACATGCCAATATCAATTGCTTCCGCTGCCTTGTACTCCCACTCCGATCCCTCCTTGCCAACGCAATGTGCCTTGTTCAAAAGATAATTCTGAAGGATTGCGCTTTATTTAGAGTGCGCGTTCTTACTCTTCCAATCAAGTGTGATCAAATTATTTTCACAATATCCATGCAAGTATCCAAGTACCTACATATGAACCAAAATAAAGCACACTTTCGATTTGCTTTAAACCACCACTACCACTGAAATCATTATTTAGCAGTTAGAGTGCCTTACAAACGTTAGAGGTTCTGACAAGATGAAAACAAACAATTTTAATGCATTTTGAAAGTGATATTTTTTCTTAGTAATTGACTGAAATATTGAAGTACCACTACTTATGCCATCACTTATCTGTTAAAGACATGACAACTCGCGAACTGTACTTGTAGCCAGAATTTTAATTCTACTTTTCACGGTGAAATTCAGGTTTTTAAATGATATTTCTGTTTATAAAACAGTATTTTCGAATTAAATATGGCAAAATGTGTTAGAAACCATTAAGTTACCAACCATAGCTTATTAATAACTCGGGGTTCAGATGCTCTCTTCTGTGGATCAAATCTTGCATCTCGCGCCCTCCAACGACTCATTACGATTTCTTCCCACCTCCAGGATGGAATTCGTGAAAAGTAACACTCCCATCAACTCCTCACCCATGTACCGCGAATCGTTTGAAAATCTCTTTGAGCCGAATTTGCTCTGTCCAGGTTAACATAATTTATTCACAATGTCGAAATGGCTAAACGTAATTAACGGGTCCTTTTAGGAACTGCAGTTCATTTTTGGGAGTAGGTGCAGCAAAGGGAGCGGAGGCCCACATCTGAATACTGTAATCAGAAGCAATTGTAAAACATGCCAAAGATCATTTCCTAGATCTCACATCGAGGAGAATTGCGGGCAAAAAATCTACATCATAATTTCAAACATGGAATTGGACATCTATTCAGTGGTATGCATAAGCGTTGCTCAAAGCGACACCTCTAATGAAATTAGGGTGCTCAAGTAGATAAACATGATTCTTGATGAACACATTCTCAAACACCTTTTCAATTACATCATATCGGTCAAGATACTACTAGTACTAGTAAGAACGTTCCCGAGACCAAAATACGACCCACGATGCGTATGACGTCACTGGAGAGCAATTCCATCGAAAGGTAAACAAATGAACAAGGATGTGCGGAACAAAGGGTGGAAACTGACATTGAGGAATCACGTCGTAGTTTAGGTTCAGTTTTTCGACGTGGGAACAATTGGTGCGTTGCCGTCGTCATTCGCGGGCCGCTATCGTTGCTATGCAAAACATCCAATTACACACGTCTGATTATCTTGCAAGAATATAATAAGCACGCAATCAATGAACTGTATTATCCAGTTCGGGTATCACAAAAACTATGAGTCTAATTTTGGTTTCATCTGGGTTAAGTCTAATAACTAATTGCATTTCAAGGAATGCAAATGGTTATTTGTGAAAGAATGAATCTCCATTATCTAAAAAACAAGAGCCAATTTTCTAATTCTTCATCCGATGAATTAAAAACATTCAGTCTCAGAATGCATGAAACGGTAATAATTATATAATTATAATTGGCTAAATTTCAGTAAATACTTAGTACATATTTTAATTTTGATACTTCTTTTTGAATGAAAAAATTAACTAGAAAATAACAATGAAAACAGCCGTCATTACTTTTTAGATAGAAATATTCCAACAAAGCTTTAAACCTGTTAAATAGGACGGATAGAGAGGAAAGTATTCGTCTTTTTTAAATGAAGGAGCTAGTATGTTGCGTGTAATTAATTTTTAACGCGCACATATTTAGGTCGCACCTCTCAATGCACCCTTTTCAGCACGACAATTGGATTATTCGCTGCGCATAAAAGTAGATTCCACTCCGTTATCGTTTATAATGCCGACGCGACGCGACGTCTCTTCTTGTCATTCCGCTACACGCAGAAACGCGTTCTCGTTTATGAAACAAAGGAACGACGCGCAGCCTCAGGGGGCCGTTGGGATGTCTTGCCATGTTCTTGAAAGAGAACGCGACTCCATTTAACTCGCATTATGCGAGGGTGCCTTTTACAACCCCCGCAATAATCAGCCTCCCGCCCCCCACGCACCCCCACCCACCCCCTGGGCCGATATCCCATCGAAAACTCTCTTCCGCTTCCTTCCGCCGGGGCCAAGTCACCGCAGCAACATCCCCCATCCCCCGTGAGACGCGATGCAAACTCTGCAAAGTGCTGAGGGAGGGCGCATTGACCTTATTACGCTGAGCCCCGATTGCTTTCACTGAAAGTGCTGCCTTTGGCTGCCCGTGATGTCATGCATGACAATATAAAGAAGATGCACACCTCACGCTCGAAAAGTGTTTTTATTTTGCGGCTGCTTGCTAGGTAAAATATAATTTTTAATATCAATGAATTTTTCCGGGTTTAAAGAGAGGACCCTGTTCGAAAATCGCGTGTGAATCTCGGATTCAAACATCATACCATACCATTTTCTAAAAGGCATTTTTTATACTTAAAGGAAAAAGCAAGAGCTGGCAAAAAGAAAATGAAAAGAAATGCTTACAAAAAAATTAATCTGCTCGTGGTTGGTGGAAAAAGTCATGTAGATATTTATTTCCTACATTGACAAGTTAAAGAATAAACTTCGATTTATTGACGAAAGAAGGATTAAGTTATGAGTATCTGAAAGTGATTCCATCGTTCTGACCAGTGGCGGATATATGGGAGGGGGCCTAAGGGGGCTATAAGACATTTAATTTCCATTTTACACTGGATATAATGGTAGTTTTTTTCGGACCCTTACTACAGCTGGGAGTTCACCCCATACTTTATGAAACAAAGGAACGACACGCAGCCTCAGGGGGCCGTTGGGATGTCTTGCCATGTTCTTGAAAGAGAACGCGACTCCATTTAACCCCCCCCCCTGTCCCTATCCTGGATCCGCAACTGGTGCTGGCGTAAAAAATCACCGCCTGCGAGAGAGATTGTCGACTGAATTTAAAGCGATCGGAGAAAAGGCGCGATGATTTTGCTAGCGGACCGGGAGAGATATGGCATTTATTAGACCATTTAATGAGATAATCACTATTATAGCAATATTTTTAAGCAGGTTAGTTTGATTAAATACACAAATCACGACCGGTGGAGCCTTCATACCCTTCTCTCTTATTCCAACGGCGCACGGTGGTGCCAAATCGATAAAAAGCTGACCAAAGTCATTTTTCGACTTTTTGTGAGGAAGTTTTGAATGGTGTAGTACTTGCACTTCATAGGATATGTCCTGCATTATTTTGTACCTGTTAGGTCTATGTGATTATGGTGTTTATCTATGTAACCCATAAAAAAAATGGGAATGTTGAGGCAAAAAGCCAAACGCGTTGAAATAGTCGATATCAGGGCAATTCGATTTAATGTAAGGCTGTTCTAATTTCATGGAAGTCATTTATAAATTTTTAAAAGGTAATTTTTCACCTTTTCACGACGTTATTAATTTTGGTCTCTCTTTCCCTCATTCCAACGGCCCTCGTCAAGTGCCGAGCACACGCATTCTTCCCGATCCGCGATTGCTTTCAGTGAAAGCGCACAAGCCCATGTGGTCATGCATCGCAACATTTCCTCTCGCTGATGAACAATCACGACGAGAAATTTATCCATTTTATGCGCAAGCAGTGATCATGAGCATAAATAGGTACAATTCCTCATGATTTTCTTGGAAGTTGGTTGTATTTTTTATACATTAATGATATAAATCATTTATGTAGCTTGCATATCGGTTTTTATCATCGCTATAATTAGAGAGTATGAATTTTCTTCATCCTAAATTTGAAATCCGACAAGTATAGGCAACCCATTTTACAGATTAACCTTTAAATTTTGCCACACGCTTCATTTTACGTGGTGATTCTATCTCGTTTGAAATATTTTTGAACTAGAAAAATACTTTTTCATTTAATATAGAATTTTAGACATTTATTGCCGAAAACATTAAGAAGATTCGTGGATTTAGACCGTACCCTTATGGTAGAGTTCGAAAAATGTAAACAATTATGTGTATTCGCACAGTTTTGTTATTTCATGGGCCACCTCTTTTTCGTCATATGCATTTAAGAGTGAATATGCATGGTGAAAAAATAACCAGGCAAATGATACATGTAAAAAATTCCAATCAACGAGTTTCTTTTAAAGAAGTGGTGACTAATTGGATAAAGTCAGATAAAACGCTTCATGATTACTTGATAACTAGGATAATCATTAAAAATAAATTTCATGAACTAAGTACTATCTGCTCTTAGAATGAAAGTTGAGAAAGTGTTCATGGTGTCCCCATATGCAGGTGTACAAAACGGTGCCTATATTGATTTTAAAATAGATGACAATCGGAAACTCGGACTCCCTAGCCTGCACGTATCGGAGAAAAGACCGAAATTCAAGTTTGAGTCACGATAGCACCCCTCAGCTAGACTCATGCTCACGCTCACCGATTGATGGCAAAGCTGATCCGATGACTTCTTTTCGGGTTTTAATGGCCGATCCATCTCACTCTACGCTCATACGTGACTACTCAAAGCCACACATTCACTCACGCCAAAAAAACCAATCGAAAATCTACTCTCGAACGGCACCGCCATGTGGTGACTAGGAGCATGAAATACACAAATCAAAACACAACTGTAGTTAATGAACTTCTTTTTTTTCAACTGAAAAGCCAGCGGGTAAAATGGGAAGCTTAGAGCATACTGATAAGTTACGTATTCCTCAGTGCATAAAATTACGAGCCGTATCCATTAGTAATTATCCATTCTCAAAATTGCATTAAACAATCTGTCAGGCTCAGCATTTTCTTGATACACGAAAGAAAATATCTTAAAATACTTTTCTGCATAAAATTAAACTTTGTTGACACACTTGTCATATTGGTGGACCAACTCATTTCGTCCTTCCTCACTGTAACTACACTGCCATGTACTTTAAAAAATAACTGTATTGCGATTAAAATCACCACATACATTTTAAACGAGGTACACAGATGGCACCGTTCTTCCCAAGAGAATAGTATTTCAGCACAGTGCGTCGACTTTCCCTTGCGATGGTAAAACCTTTTCTGTCCGGTGAGGGCAGAGGAAATCTTAAAGAAAAGTGGTAATAAACTCAACACTCAAGAATACACAAAGCCTTAAGATTATAACCCCGAGGTATATCCTATCACATTTTGATAAATGCCTCATGACCACCAATTTTCTTTTCCTTCTACTCTCTTACATTATTTTACATTCTACGTGCTCATCTATAGAATTCGTATGACCTGATAACCGACCCAAAGTTACAGCTGTTGAGGTTCTGACTACATTCTCCATTATCGCGATGACGATGTCAATACATCCATACTCTACATCTAAACTATGTTAGTTAAGATGGAGCCATAAAATCTTACGATGACCCAAGCATAAATCTGCATACAATTCGCGACAAACGGCCATTTAGAAAATAAACGCCATTCAGCTATTTTGACGATTTTTGTGAAACGTTTTATACAGATTTATTTACTTTAAGAATAAAGCATTCAACCAAATTACGAAAACAATCCAATAGGTCAAGGATAAACAGAAATCGAAATTGGCGTGGAATTACCCATTTGCGCTCTCGATTAAAATTATCGCAACTCCTCAAATATTTTACCTCTTCCATCACCCTCATCTTAATACTGAATCTCTGTACATGTTAAAGCCTCATATAATCTCTCTATAGGTTAAAATAGAGTTCACAACAGCTTCAATTGATATCACCCATTCGTATGTGCGAAATATTCCACAAATCACAGCTAAGAATGCTGGTCAATGAAGATAACAATGAATAGTTTGTATGGCTGTCGGCAAATGCTATTACTTCCCTTACTGCTTGATATTTTCAAGAGTTATTTGATTCTTAGTCACCAATGGCCAATCCCATTCGAGTTACGCCACTTTATTTTTTAGTTGTGAACCAGTGGATACACTTCTCACGCGTTCAACTCCATAGTTACGCCAATTAAAGATGTCGCTAAACGGAGCTCTACATCTGAATAATACCGTGCAAGCCAAGTGTTTGGCAGGAGATGGCCAATCACCTGCATGCATCATGCAAGAAAATCCTCATATGTACAACACACGATCATTAAAATATTATGTTCAAGATTTTATTCTAACTCCCAAGTTTTGCACCATAAATTTATGGCAGCGACGTCCTTTTATAATGCCGCGAGGATCGCAATAGCCATATAACTATGTATATTTATGTAAATGTACGTATGTATGAACATTTACATGCACATATACGTAAGTATATATAGGTGGCTCTGAACATAACTACAGCGTTTACGAAGAGGCTGATTTTGTTCGTGACCGTGGTGTTAATGTCATTTATTTAAAGAAGGAACAAAAGAAGACCTATTTCACTTCCTTGGGGTACACCTTAAACATTTACAATAAGAGCGGAAAGGCAGCAACCCTCCAAACGTACGTAAACGCGCGGTTTTTCCCCGGGCACGGCATTCGAATGAGAGAGAAAGAGAGGAACATGATGTGGAAGTGGAGGCAGATGGGCGCCTCGATACATATATATGTATCCTCACCCGCTCGGAAATGTTATCCGCTCTGGATCTGGGTATTTCCCGAGTGGAGGGGCGCGAGAGAAGGGTACTCTCACCCGGAGGCAGACACTCCCTACCACCCCCTTCAACCCCCTCTACTCTAACCCCCTGTGTCATCGCCAGAGAGCGCAGGCATCAGTAGCAGAGGGGAAGGAGGACAGGGTATGACGAGTGAGCGACGAGACGACTGTCAGAATCCCTTCGCTAGGAAGCACTGTATGGCGGATCCGAAAAATCGATTCTATTTCCGAGGATAACAGGCTAAAGTTGTGGAACAATTTTGGAAAAACAGCAAAATATAAGTCCCAAAAACTAAGTGTCAACATAATAGAGGAGGTCCCAATCCGTACCTGCTTCTTGTTGCATCATGGTAAACATTTTAATCGCTTTTCAAAAACGTCCGCAGCCCAGTGATGAGGTGAGAGCGATCCGATCGTTCTCAATATTCACCTAATAACGTGTACAATCGTTAGGAATATCATAGTAAAGTTATGACTTTGATAAATCAAACGATCGTGGATATATATATTTAGAATAACAGCCCTCACTCTCTCCGAGATTCAACCGATAGGTTGTTTTATGTAGGTAGGGGTAAAGATCACCCCTGAATAGGCTGCAAGCGTGTGCATATCAGAAATTAGGGGCGAAATTCCATTCCCTGTGCCTTATCATACTCCGAATACTTTATCTAGGGGTACCTGGATTTTTCCGGGAGTTGAACCCGGGACCTCTCGATGAGCAGCCACGCGCTCTACCCACTATGCTCTCTTTAACAATCCTAATTTGATCTAATTTATTCGTGACATTGGATCGCTCTGCACGTCACAGACGCGAGTTGCGACTTTGGAAAGTCCGTTCAAATGCACGGTGGCTGGCAACACATGCGAAGGCCGAATGCAAAATCCTCCATTTCAATATTCGTGCTCAAAATATTGAATGTATCAAGGTCACCCTTGCATGTATCTTCAAAATACTTTTGAGTAAGGAGAGTTGGAAAAATATTATAAATTAAAAAATGTAAAAAAACGTTTTATCATCGCCTACTAAAAAGAAGAAAATAAATTACTCTGTCCATATCTGAGTTTCGATATGAATTGTTTCTCACATGGTGACATACTTCATGACAATCATCACGACCAAAACGAAAAACGTTGTGCGCAGGGAGCAAGTGAACCAATTAATTCAAAGACCTCTCTGCTTTCGTCCTAACGCCGTAATCACCGAGACTATGAGATTGAATAGGCAGTGCTCTCATCTTCTTACTATGTTGCTTCTTAATTTAAAAAGTTTTAACACTCACTGGTGTGCCTACCACGCAGAGAGTCTTCGAACCAATGACATAGACTTAATCACTGAAACCATAGCCATCAACCCGCCAGTAAAGAGCGATTGATGTCGTAAAGACTGATTTTCTTTCCGGTGAACAATAGCAGTGAAGATTCTTCTAGTTTCACACCGGGTAAGGTCCTCTCGGCATGAACGGAATGGCATTGGATTCCTGAATCCCTGAGGACGATGGGTGAGTTGCGTTTGGAAGGAGATGTAAAGGATCTTGGCCGGTGTGAAACCAGAGGAATCTTCTTTACCAATGTGCCTGCTTTCTTTCGGAAGTATGGGAAGAAAGGAAGTCTTTGACTAAAGACGGTATGCCATAATTTTCACCTTATCAAGATTAGGACAAATGCCGAACCGATGAATTCTCATGATTAGATAGAAAAATACTGGTGAGTCGGATTAACTCTCCTCTCTCGACTCTACACAGCTAAAGGCGATCGCCTTACGGTTCACCACGAGGCATGGCATTAGCAATAAGACATTAGTTTAGGCGATAGAACCAAATTTTAAAGTCACTCCGGTATGACGGTAGAAGTGGAAATAACCAAATCGCATTGTTTCGTATAACATAACTAGAAAGGGATAGTTTGTAACTGCTGTTCATGTCAGAATATGAAGAAGGATTGGGAACTCGAACTTAATCTGAGCAAATGCATGACGGTACATTTCTTACGAAACTCGTCCAACTATAACCATTTTTATGCATAGTTTATAAAGGCAACAGACCTGGGAGTTACGATAACCTCGAACCTCTCGTGGGGAACACACATAAGGAATATTTGCGGAATAGCCGTGAAGAAATTAGGATTCGTCAAGCGTATTGTGGGAAAATTTTCGGATGAGGAAGTAAAAGAAAGGTGCTATTTCGCACTCGTCCGACCATACCTTGAATATGCAGTGAGCGTATGGGATCCGGTGCAGAAGACTTAATCCACGAACTGAACAAAATACAAAGGAAGGCTGCGTGTTTCGTCAAAAACCGCTACGGGCGTACAGAGTTACCCAAATGTTAAGCAAATTAGGCTGGGAGCCGCTGGAGGCTCGGAGGCTGCGCGCTAGGCTTAGAATGCTTGAACAATTGAGAATGGATATCTTTAATAGTGACACAGAGAACATTATATTAGAGCCCTTCTATATTTCCAGGTCCGATAGAAGTGATAAATTATAAGAGATGTTTTGCCGAACGGATACATTGGAAATTCGTTTTTTCCCCGAACCATAAAGGTCTTTAATAAACGCTAGTCCCAACTTTGTTAGGGCACTTCATTTTTTACGTGTATATGGCTGGTGCCCTCACAACCCCTGCCACGGGGCTTTAAGTCGGCTTGCGGGGTATTATGTAGATGTAGATGAAGGATATGATGAGAAAGAAAGAAGTTCAAGTTCCAGTTTTGCATCAGAGGTGGTGAACGCTGATCAGGGTGGTTTCAAAAAAGAAATTCATTCCGGATTCCGGATTCATTCACTAAACTTCGAGGGCATTAGAACGACTTGATCAGTTGTGCGAAGTGCACATACGAACAAGCACTTGAACATAATTCAGCCAATGATTTCCATCGTAGGTAAGCTCCATATCCACATCTGCGTACAGAATAAAGATCAGAGCATTTTGCGGATCCTCTAATCCGCCAACATCTTCCGAGAAACGTACCTTCCTTAATGCAACTCTTCGCGATTTTCCCAATCCCAGCTCATAAGGAAAAAATCATAACCTTTCAATCCCTTCTGCAGAGCGAGTAACCGCGTCTAAGCATCTCGATGGTCTTGCGAATCATCCTCGCGTGGATAGCTGCTGGAGAGCGACTGGTTTCCTCAATGAGTGGTTCCCCCAGAACGATTTAAAAATCCGAAAGTCCAACGACGTTTAGCGATACGCTAATATAAGCATTAAAAAGAATGCTTCAATAAGGTAGACTTTCGATTGTTATGACTTATATTTCCATTCCATCCATTTATTTCCTATTTAAGGACTTGAGTAAACAACTTTGTTCTTAATCTATTTCTGTCGTTCGAAAGTATCGCTATAAAAACATCGGAATATTTTGCTTTCCCAGTGCTCAGTTTCCCCTCAGAATACTCTGAATAATTATACCCTTACATGGATGTACTACACCAATTAATAAACATTAGGAAGCTTGAGAGAGTGTACCTACTTGAATTGTGGTGTCGATCTGCATAAATGCACGATTTCTGGGATCTCACACGTTCTGCATGAATCGGAACGCATTTTTTTATTATTATGTTTGTGTTTTTACTTCCGTGCTGAGTCCATATGGGGATCATGCAGCGTTATCGTGATTGGTCACCCTCTGCCAAACACCCCAGAGGTTGCTCCATAGATACTGTGTAGAATAAGATGTAATTACTCCCGACGAATATTTCTAGTTAAGTTTTCTCGATATTTCCAATTATTTAATTGCTGTAAATCACCAATGTTTCTACAGGGGACTCATCCATCATCAAGGTGAATGAATGAAAGTTTGAGTGAACAAAAAATCACAGAGGTGTAACTATAAACAGTCTCAACATTTATGCCACTCCTGATCGGCCGGATATACCTTGATAATTCGGATGAAAAGGAAAAATTTCATTGTGTACGTTGGGTTATATGTGTAATTTTCCTTTTAACTCCTCCCACACGCTTTACCCCGCCCTCCCCTATTCTGCGCATCTGAAAGGGCGCGGGCATCAACTCACCGATGGGTTGGGATGCTGGCGTGGGCGTCCTTTCGGTCTGTTCCAGGCACTCACTTCCTGCGACACTCAAAGCGTGCCCACACACAAGCAGACCCTACCTTTATCGATCCGCCCCTGCCTCACGTGTCATCGGATTATCCCGTGCGGGGGGGCCGCCCCCTCCTTTTAGGCAAAAGGGTTCTCCTCCGCCAGGGGATTATTAGCATGCGAAGATGGGCGGCAAAGGGTGCATAAGACTCTTGAATTATCTCCTAAAGGAGAAGGGAGGCATCTTCTTCGCCCGGGTGGACCCTCAAGAGAAATGCTTCTCAAGGCTCGAGTAAACAAGATGGGACACCACACCAGACAGTCAAATGAGAGAAGCTGATGCTCCAATACGCCCTACCTCTACGTCAACATAAACTCCTGTGAGCTACCTTAATGGTGTTGGGCAGTGGTTGATTAATCACCAGCATTCAGAATGCAAGAGGACCCCTTGCATGCACACAAAATTGTCATAAAAATATTACTTAAAATAACAAAATGTACGTCGGAATTCGTGCAGAGGTAAAACTTGCCAAAAGTTAGTGATTCCCAAAACAAAGCCTTGCAATCTTATAACAATGGAAAAATAACCGTTGCCATCCTTAATAGTACGAGGAAAGTCTGACAGTAGAAATTTCTGTTTTTCAGCCAATTTCCTCTCTATCAGCGTTTCCCGACCGTTTTTTTCCTCCCTTACCCCTCTATATGTTTATTACTAATATCGTACCCCCAAAAATGTAACGTGCACATTTTATTACATAGTGCCACTTTTGGTTATTAATAATTACTTAATTAGAAACTTTGTTTTAAATAACCTATATAATAAGTACACATATTTCCTGGTCAAGACTTAATTTTGCACTATTATAAACTGAAGATGTTAAATTGCCCAGTTATAATTTGTTTTTTTCTATAATTTATTTTTGTATTTTATTTTCATCTTCTTCTACTGTATGAATACATACTTAATATATTTTAAACGAAACACTAAGTATTGATCTCAATTTTGTTTATTTGTACGCATGAAGGTGCATAATAGTTCAACCACCAATGTTGCCGGACTGCTATTAGGGAACCTAGCGTCCGCTATCACCGATTATTTTCGGCTTACCCCCGATTGGTTCGTACCCCCGAGGGGTGCGCGTTGGGAGCCGCTGCTCTACATTCTTCTCGTGACCACGTCTCCCACAGTTCGACGGTAAACGAAGGATACCTTTCGCGTCGCCCGAGAAATAAACTCCGGATTTACTTATTAAATTTAGCTTATGCTTTCCTTTACACTGCTAAAGATTTTCATTGTAACTCGCCCAACATATTGGAAACACTGCACTTTTTATCGTAACAACTCGTCACGAATCTGGTCGCCCTGCGCTGGAGTCAATGGACCTCATCTGTCAGCCTTACTTCATTAGGGTCCCACACGCCTTTGGATCCTTGACGACTCAATTCTTTGTGCGAAATTCAACGGGACTCCAAATCCTTCTTTGGGCCATGCTCAACTAAATTAATTTATTCGCTTTAATAACTTTATCGCTTGAGTAGAAGTGTTAAGCGTATAATCATAATATATTTTTGTGAGTGAGCCTCAGCTTCCTCAGGATGAAATATTTTTTTAAGCTGTCTCAATTATAGAAGTTAAACAAAGTAAATTTCAAAAGAGTGTTCCTAAGTTGCACACGTAACGTCCGACAAGACTGTTTTTATATTTTTTTCAATATTTCGTAAGCGAAAGAAATGTTTTAAAAAGTTCGAAAATCACGTTTTTGTGTATAAAACCCCAACTCCAAGGCTTAAAACAGGACCAAGAACATTGGAAATATCTTAATCACTTAATTCGATGAAACAGGTCACTTTGTACGCAGTCACTCGAACGAGGGCAAAGTTGTGTGCACCAAGGATGAAATCCGCCACGAAGAAATAAAATTTGCCTTAGCCTGGTAGCCCGGTCAAAATAGACATTGACCCTTGCATAAATTGCCAACAAGCTGAAAATTTCCAGGAGCGTTAGGGATACCACTCTAATGAAATCCTGAAGAGTCCCCATCGATCCCGTGAGTGCAAAAATTTTTATTCAAGGTCAAAGGTCACAAAAATGTGTTTTTTGGATTTTTCGGCCAAACGGTTGGTTTTACGATAGCAATTGCTCCGTTCAAAATTGTAGAGCAGTTAATTTTCTACAAAATATTCAATATACTTTTTTCTCTAAGATTTATCATTTCTGAGATAGAGCCATTCGAGCAATACGCGTGTTACGTGTCCAATAATGTTCAGAGAGCGCATTAATATAGTTATGCATATTACTGAGAATACAGTTACGGGTAATTTCGAACGGCTCTATCTCAGAAATGACAAATCTTAGAGAAAAAACTACAATGACAATTTTGTAGAAAATTAACTGCTCCACAATTTTGAACTGAGCAATTTTTATCGTAAAACTAACCGTTTGGCCGAAAAATCCAAAAAACCCATTTTTGTGACCTTTGACCTTGAATAAAAATTTTTGCACACACGGGATCGATGGGGACGTTTCAGGATTTCATTAGAGTGGTATCCTTGAGGTGCATGCAAATTTTCAGCTTGCTGGCAATTTATGCAAGGGTACCCCCTTTTTTGGGCTAATTTGACCGGGCTATGGTTTCGAATTGAGATTCAGTCTGCGATTTTCATTACATTTAGTGGTGTACCCGGTAGTATTTATCAAACCAACGCTCTGAATACACATATCCAGGACTGGAAATAATTTTAAAAATTTCAAATATTAAGGTAAAAGATTTTGGGTACACTCAAGAACGAAGGTGAAATTGGGTTTGAAGATTGTAATATTATACGGCTGATTAAAATGAGAATGTTTCATAATTTATTTGGTGGGTTGGTCAATAAAATTGTGTTCTGGTTCTTTGCCAACATTTTGATGATGACCCTGCCATCTTGCAAAATTAATGGTTAAATTCTGCCTCAACATTTAGTTGTGGATTCAGACGCTGAAGCATTAGTTAAAGGCCTAAAGTCATTGAATGTTACCATGGCATCTGAGAGTTTATTAATGAAAGAATTTGGGTGTTATATAGTGCATGTTAACATTGAAAAATATCTCAATATTATGATGGACGTAAAATGTTGGCGCGACGCCAGTGTCAACTTGGAAATCAAAATGTTAATTTAAACTTAAGTCACTTGCAAATGGAATCAAGGAGTCAATGTACAAAAAAATAAAGAAGTCATCTGCACGGTAGGATAAACAAAAATGTTGTTTTTGGAAAATAATACAAAACCAACATAATGAATGCTTTTTCTGAGTTCAAAAGTCAACTTCACCAATAAATCAAAAGCTTTTGCCAATTCCTCAAACCATTAATAAAAATATATTTTTATTTATAAAGTTATAATTTTTCGTAGATTTGGGTAATATTTTTCATCAATTGACAATACAGTTGTCATATTGACAAAACTAGTTTTTTCAAGTGCGATGTAGTAGAACTATTCCATCCTATATGAAAGAAATTATGCAGACACTTGAAAATGTAGTGGAGTGTAGTTCATAATTTTTTAAAAGAAGAACCTGCACAATCCGTAACCTATGTAGTTATGGTGATGTACCGTTTCCAAGAAAGCACGCCTGAGTACACTGAAGTCGTAGTGAAAATATTGTTTTCGTTGAATATAAAAAATGGAAGTATAAGAAAATTGAAATTCAGGAATTTCACATTGACCAGTCTAAAATGTATAATTAGTATGTAAATAAAATGATCAACACCTAAAAAATATCTAAAGCAGCTATAAAATGAATATACAACGGTAGGAGCCTACTAGGCCTTTCTCTTCGGCTTGGAGTCGCTGAAATGTTGAAGCCATTGAACTACTCTGATTACATACCTCCACAGCTCGCAACTGTCATGGAACTTTAGTATTAGAGTATAAAACGGAAGTAAGTTGACAAGTTAGATATGCTTGTCCAGCAGCAAGAGAATGCATCCCTACCACAGAAGAGGAATTGTGCTCTAAGAAATCCACTAGGAGGCGAACAATCGCATCCGATAGCAACATTTTGATGGACCACCGCCAAGATTACGGCATTTTATTGACTGATGCAAAGGCAGTCCAACAGGAAACACTGGGACCTATTCAGACTTTATCTTTGAGAATTACGAGAGAGGATTTTAACTTTTTCCCTGATCCTCACTAGTTCCCTAAAAACCGACTGTATTTTATTTGGTAGAGGTGACAGACAGCTTATGTCATTTGCTACATGAGAGATTGGTAGGAAGGGAGGGTAGAGAGAAATCCGGCGTCGGCGTTAGCCTAATCTTAGCGAAATACAGGAGCATGGCTTAATTTCCCATTCCACCGACAGTGTGCTGTACTTGAAATGCCCTCCATACAGTAGGTACTCAAGCCGGGGTCAGTCAGTCTCTAAAAGATATCTGCCACTACCAGGATTTAAACCCATGCCCATGGGGTGGGAAGCAAACAATCCAGCCATCTACATCTACATAATACCCTGCGAGCCACATCGAAGGTGTTGGGCAGGGAGTGATCAATCACCAGCATGCAGCATGCAATTGGATTCCCACATGCACACCACACGGTCCAAAAAACGTCACGTATACTAACAAATTATGCTACCATATGCTGTTAGAAATAATAATAAAATTCAGAAATATGCATCAAGGTATACATAAGCTAGTTGACTACACTTCAAGTCGTCTAATCTATTTGTGAGTTCAAATACTGCCGTTATAGTCTCTTATTGATCGTGGAAAAAAGACATTCTGCATCTGTCTGCTCTACAGTCAATCTCCCTTATTTTATTTATATGATTTTCCGTAATATGTTGGAGTACGTGAGATATGGCTCACTTCGTATGAAAAGACACTTTTCTTAAGTTTACCTAATAGGATTATTCTATTTTTCAATCTACATTATGACAGAGATTCCCATCCGAGTTTATCTAACAGGTTAGTTACACTAACAAGACTATCGTAACGACCTTTCACATACCTGGCAGCTCTTCTTTGCACATGTTCTAACTCTGTTTTTTAAGCCTTTTTCATGAGGGTCCCAAACACTGGCAGCGTATCCTAAATGGGGTCTAACAAGGGAGAAGTTGCTAATTTCTCTCACTTTGTCGTTGCACTTTCCTAATATTCTTTTAACAAAACCCATTTTACGATTAGCTTGACCGGTTATTTCTCGAATATGTTTATTCCACGATAGATCATTATTGAGTCTAACTCTTAGATATTTCACGGATTCAGCAGTCTCTAATTGGGTACCCTGAATGATATAGCTACGCTGTTGGGGGGTTATTCTTTTTCCAGAAATTCATTACAAGGCATATTTTTTCAAATTTAATTTTAACTGCCATGCATTGCACCACGCTTTGATAGCAGCAAGGTTAGTTCATCCCTATTTTTACTGGAATGGATTTCTCTGTAAACTACAGCGTTGTCTGCAAATAACCGTATCTTACTGTAAACTGTTTCACCAATGTCGTTTATATAAATAAGGAATAGCGGTGGGCCTGTGACACTACCCTGAGGAACGCCAGAAGTGACTCTAACCTCATTGGAGACTGCACCGTCTAATACTACTCTTTGGACGCGGTCGCTCAAAAATTCTCTTATCCAGGAAATGAAATCTTCATCTAGGCCGTAAGATTTCAGTTTTATCATTAATTTTCCGTGGGGAACTTTAGCAAATGTTTTTTTGAAATCAAGAAAAATGCGTCTACTGGAATGCTGTCCTCTCCATAGACTAAAATATCTTGGGCGATAAGCGCTAACTGGATTTCGCATGATCTACTTTTCCTGAATCCATGTTGAGTTCTCATTAAGAGTTTTGCGCGTGTAGATGTTTCATTGCTGAGCTGACTACGATTTGTTCAAGGACTTCGCATGAGATGGACGTTAAATATATCGGTCTGTAACTAGATGGCTGTTCCTTGTCTCCACTTTTGAATATTGGCGTTACGTTAGCAATTTTCCAGTAATTAGGTACTTCGTGTTGCTTGATGGATTTACTGAATATTAACTGCAAGAAGGAGGAAACTTCTGAAGCTAGTTCTCTATATACGCGAGACGGGATTTCGTCTGGACCAGGTGATTTATTTGGACTGAGCGATTTCAATACATTTTCTATTCCGTGCGTCTTTCGTGTGCAGAGATTGTCAACTGCTTCGGATGAGTTCTCAGTAGGTTCGGTGAACACACTCTTGAAGGAATAATTTTAAAAATTGGCTTTATCAAAACTGTTTGTCAACACATCTTCATTATCATTTCTCAGAGAACATACGGTAGATCGTTTAACTTGAACTTCCCTAGCGTAATACCAAAATGCTTTTGGGTTATCCCGAAACGGCTCTACTAGTTTTTTATTATTCGTGAATGCATTCTTGAACGCTTCCTTCGACGTAGCTTTAGACAAACTATATATTTTTATAATTAACTCGCGTTCATTAGCGGATAAATCCGTGCTGAAAATTTTCAGTTTAGTATGGCACGCTCTCTGTCGCCTCAATGATTTTCTCACTTCCACGTCATACCATCTCGGTTCGCTACCTTTTTTTTTTTTACTAGGGATGTATTTATTCATTCCCGAAGTTACGAGCGCTTAAAGCTTTCCAAGTATGCTCTACATTTCTTGAAACCTGAGGAAAGCATTTTTTAGATGACTCTTCAATCCATCATAGTCAGCTCTTCTAAAAATGAAACTTTACGTTCTTTATTATATCGTACTCAGAGAAAACTTATCAGTTACTACCCTATGGTCACCTATTCTTTCGACGTTGCTAACATTTATTGCCTGATAAGGTATATTTGTCGCTAATAAATCAAGACTACTTGCTCCTCTGTTAAGTATGGATGATATTTGAAAGGATGAATTTGATGTCAAAGGGTGCAATAACGCCTCGCAAATCCCTTTATCCCTCCCACCAGGACTGAAGCTATACGTCCAAATATGCCTCTTAATACGTTGCCACCAGCCGCACATGTAAGTGGGTTTACTATAGTCGCCACTTGCGTCGCTGAAACTTGCGTTGCGTCGCGGTGGAGCGATCCGAACTTCACGGAAATATTCACTACTGTTAGGGATGTAAAACGAAATTTTTATATCGATTATTTGCTTTATTAAACTGATAGAATTTCAGCTGTATTTGTCACAATGATAAGATTTTGGAGTAAGTATTGAGGAGAAATGTACCGCTCTCACCTCAGAGCCATACTGCGGGAATTGTTGGTAAACTGTTGAATTAAATTGCACCCAAATTGAGAACAAAAATCAACCGATATAAGGGGGGGCGACAAATATACCTTTTCAGGTAATAAACGTCAGCAACGTCGAAGGAATAAGTGACCATAGGGTAGAAAGTGCTAAGTTTTCTCAACCATCAAAAATCAACCATCTGATGCCTCCTCCATTCAGTCGCTTGTACCTCTGTGTTAACCGAGAAATGGATCTCCAAAAGAAAAGCACAGTAGGAACCGGCTGATATGCATCATCTTTAGCATGCAGAGCCAATGTGCAATCAAATTATTGGAAACATATCAATCCTTGTTGCCTAGAAAAACTGCGAGAAAAAGCAGTTTTATGGGGAATGAGGGCAGACCCGCTGAGCATCCATTGGTCCCTTCCTTCTTTTTGGGCAACATCCCTCACACCTCTCACACTAATGAAAAATATATTATTCAACGTCCATAGGCTGCAACCTTATTCACACTCCGTGACATGGCAGCCGTATTTCTTCCTCCATTCCCATTTTCCCCTGAGGAATCTCATGTACGCCACACTGAAATCTACGCCTTCTCCTCCCTCTAGAGACAAGTGGAGTTCTATCCATCACACTCCCCGGCCTTTGTCAGATATATCCCTTAACTTTGTTCTCCACTATCCCTTGACATCCTCAGAAATCACTCGAGGACCGATAGCTCCATACTTTAGAGCAATACTTATTAATAATTCTTTCCTCCCTGGGGGTGCTGGGGCCGACAGGTGAGACACACTGTAAGACCAACTCAAAAACTTTGAAACCTCACTCTGATCTGTTTGTGTTCCAGGGAAAATATGCTCAAAGTTGCCCACGCATAAAATGTTTTTGATTATCTAAATGTGGAGGAGGCGTTAATTCTTTACTAGAAGGATTCGGGTAGAAGGGGCAATAAAAACTCCGGAGTTATGGCTGGAATACAAAATAAAATGTCAATTATTTAAGTGAGAAAAAAATTTTCAGCGCATTAATTCATAAAAACCCTTACTTGCGACAGAAGAATACTTTAAATTTCATATTTACGATGGAATTTTTTCGGAGAAGCTTATTCAAAAAGCGTGTTTAGTGTTACTATGCTGAGGAAATAGTCTAATAGAATCGAAAATTGAAATACAGAAAATGGGATAAATGGAGCCCTATTTCTATTCTAGGAAAGCCAATTGTCAGCGTGGAGAAATTTTGAAAAAATACATATATAAACTTGGCATTCCATTGGATACTAAATGATGAGCATACAAATAAAACGTTCTCGTAATCATCGTCAACGAAACGGAGACTGGTGTCATGTAGTTAGTTCTCTATTCCGCTAAGCTTTTCATTCCTACTTATCTTCTTCTCACTTTCATCCTTAAAATCCTGGCCTTTGGCAACTAATCAAGGGGTCTCCTTTGCCTCTTTTCCCGACCAATTGTCCTTCCAAGCCCGTATTCATTTGGCCAACATGGCTAATGACGCGGCCGACCTCGTATTCTTATAAGGGTTTTCAGAAGACTTCCAAGGACTAGCTCGCCACTCATTCGGCTGGTCCATTTTATCTTCATCATTCTTTGTAGCGCCGCATTTCGAATACTTTTATTTTTCTTATCTGTGCTGCGCTATCATTTTGCCTTCCTTAGACCGTGCAGCATTTTGGCACCCACCAGATATATTTATATACATCGATATTGTAATGCGTATGCAGAAAAATAAAGTTCTTTATGTCCTTACGAACTATTTTACTTATTGCGTACTTTACGATAAATATTGTTTTACGTGACGTAGTCGTACACCTTGACTCCGCGCAGACAATTAATATTTTGGCCTTCAGAACGTCAAGTCTTCTCGCTTTGCGGTCTTTTTCATATTTTTTTCAAGCCTTATGCGCCCGGGAAGTATCGAGTTACCGTGGCTATCGCATTACTTTTGGAGGCAGCTTTCGAATCAATTTAATTGACATCTCCCTCCCCTTGAAGAGATACGGATTTCTTCATTGTGAGAGAGAACGGCTTATTTACCCTTCATTGCTTTATTTGTATTTTTTAGGTACCCTCCATTCCATTCACATCAGGTATGAAACATTCACAACCTTTCAACCTTCACAGTGCACATTATGAGCTCTGAGAGGAATGGAAAAACATAATGGAAATGGAAAAACATAGCATAATAAGCAAGGCCATCTGCGAGGATACCCACAATAATTCAACTCATCGATCCCGGATCGACACAAGCAGTTTTTTTTTCATTTCTAACGGCAGTGACAAGCATATCCTTCGAAGGAAAAAGGCAATGGTGCCCGTGGAAGTCGGGTGGTCGCCAAGCATGAGAGCTAGAAAAATGAAGTCGAATACCAGGCAGTTACGATAACTTCTAACCTATCGCGGGGAACAAGCATAGAAACATTTATGGCAGTACCCTGAAGAAGCTAGGATTCATCAAGCGTATTGTGGGTGAGATTTCAGATGGAAAAGCGAAAGAGTTGCGCTATTTGACACGCGCCACACTTTGAATTCGCAGCCGACGATATGGGATCCGACGAAGAGAGAATCCGCGAAAGGAATAAGTACACAAGTAAAACTGCGCTTTTCGTCAATCCCTACCACGAGGGAACAGACAGTGTCAAACAGTTGCTACACGCACTTGGATGGGAGTCGCAGGAGGGTTGGACAATACAGTGTAGGCTCAGGCTGCTTGAGAAATTAATAACAGATAATACTCGGAGCGGAATGGGTAACATCTTCTATGATTCTCACTACGTTTCTAGGTCTGATGGAAACGATAAATTAAGAGAGATATTTGGCCGAGGGGATAGGTTGGGGGAATTCATTTTTCCGCAAAAAGATAAAGGACTTTAATAAATGCCACGCGGGACTCGGCATTCTCTCATCTCTAACGCATTCTTTTCTTTGTTCTGCTAAAAGATGTGTCCTAACATGTCCATTGAGGCGACTAGCGGGGGCGCTTTTTAATCCATTTTAAACGGAAAATACGTGGAAAATTTAAAAGTCAGTCGAGTGCTCTTGGAGGTGCATAATCAATGAGAATGATAGTACGTAATTTAATATCAAAATCGCAAAGAAACCTGAATTGCTGACCGAAGAAATAAACGTTTACAACTTCGTGAATATAAACTACAATGCACGGAGGCCTTTTCTGAAGGTAAATAGGGCTGGTGGGATGGCTAGGGTGTTAGCTTCTTAGCCTACGAGTCCGGTTTCAAATCCCGGCGGAGTCAGAATTTTTCAGACACTGCCCGATCCCGTTATGAGTGTGCTCTGTGGTGGGCGCTTCCAGTACAACACTCAGTCCGTCGGATGGGACGTAAAACCGTCGCTCTCATGCCGCCTTTCGAGGCTAATACAGACGCCGTGTTTCTCTCCTTCCTTCTTTCCCTATCCTCCCTCCAAGGAGCAAGTGATCTTAACTGCCTGTCGCCTCCTCCAAATACCATACTCTCCCTAATTTTATCCACAGAGAAGGGACAACTCCCCAACCACTCTTATAGGGTCTAAACATACCCTCGCAGAAAATCGAAATTTTTGACACTCACTTCGTCTTTCGAATAGTTTTCTTCCAATCTGGTAATTATTAGATATCATTTATCTTACTACGGAGACATACGTTAAAAATGCATGTCCCTTTTATGCGGCGTAAGATTTTCAATAATGAGGTAAATGAAGTTTTCCAGCAGGAAACTGCGTGAAATCAATATATTATTATGTAAAGCTATTCCTATTCCGTCTTCGTGAGAGCTGAAAGTAAATGAGATCCGACTTTAATTCACAATGGATTTAGCAGCAGCTAAAATTTAAGACAAATGCTGCCTGTGGAGTCATCCCTGTAGCAATATATTTATGCAGAATGGGTAAGACATCGGTCATGTGGGGTGGGAGATTTTTTTCAATATAGGCCCGAGAAATGTTCCGAGTGCTTAGCTCGGCTTTTCATATCCTTAATCTAAGGCCTTTTCTATCCTTACTCAATTCTTTGGCAATACCATATTTTTTCGACTCGCTGGGGCTATTTTCTTTTGAGCCAATGCTAAAATTTTGCTTTCACTCACACCGTTTGTCACCTGGTTTTGACACTCACTTACTTTCTCCGCCTTTGATGATTTCAAGGACATTATTTCCTGACTTGCAACGCAACTCTGTTTATTAGCACAATAGCCTGACTGACGCTTCCATACCAAAAAAAAGAGGAAATAAGCCACGCAACTAGGCTACGAAAATAAAAAAAATATGGAAATAAATCGCCAATTTGGGCGCGTTGTTTTCTCTTTGACCTTTGCGTTTGTGAGTCAGACTCGGAGAAAGTGACTTCATCCGTGATTCATGCCGGGAATAGATTTTAGATGCACGATTGTAAATCGATTATCACTACTGAAATTATTATTGCGGAGTTGGTTCAGTTTGCAAGTCTCAATAATTGAAAAGAGAAAAAAAATCAAGAAATCTTTGGCATAGCTGCCAGTCGCCTTATAAAGACTTATATGAGTTTCCCTTGAAAAAGTGACCAGCAGTCGGTCGCGAAACGTCGGGGCTATCTCCATCACGACACGCGGCATACACCCGTATGTGACTTATTTTTAATCAATTATATGAGTGTATTCGTAGGTATGGATAAAATAGCAAAGTTTTAATTTCTTCTATTCCTACGATAAAGGATTCCCACCAAGTTACGCCCGCTACTATTAATTACATGAAAGTATTAACTATTAATAATATCGCGTATAAGCATTTTACCGTCTACTGTTATCATAAGTGTAAATAAAAACTAACTTACCAACTTTTTACTTTATGAAAGGCTGATAAAGGCTGAAAGGCTAAAGGATGATGACTGTAAGGCCACCAATAGGGTGGTTTCCTATTATTTTTTTATTGCCTGAATCGAAAGATTATTACTCCAAGAGTACGCATTTCACGCTTTAGATTTTTAAATGATGATATCTATTTTTCGCCATTAAATGAAAAGTGAAAATTTTCAAGCGCGTGAAAACGCGACGGCTAACTGAAAACCCCGTGTGACGTCCCATACCTCCCTCCCATACCTTACGATAGCACCACCAGGCACGGATGCTTTATTGTGAATGATAGCGACAATGGTCGACCGAAAGATTAGGCTGGTGCTGTTAAGTTGGAAAGGCCATTTCTCATTTCGACCATAAAAGGAAAACATACATCATTGCTTTATTTACCTAAGTGCAAGGTGCATTATCAAATGAAATACGTATACATTTGAGAGGTACTCCCGTGGACCAGGTAAGGAATTACACCGGATCACCGTCTAAATAGAAGAAGTTAATAAACCACGACCTGGCGTCGGAGGGAGTCCGAAACGGTTGTGAGATAAAGGAAGGAGATGGATGGAAGGGATATTTGGTTGGTGTCTATTCTCTCTCTGCAGTAGGGCGGCGGACTTTGCGAGTTCGGCGATGACTTGTGGGAGTTGATATCAGCGGATCCGGCCACGACCACCTAGATACCTACTCAGAACTATCTGAATATCAGTACTGACTATGCTGGTGGTCGTGGTGCGGGACGTCCACCCCACTCTCGAAAACTAAAAACATCCAAATGATGCCCCGTTAGGGTGGCCCAAAAAAAACTTTTTTTTTAAAGTTTGTGGGGCGACTTCATTTTATGGTGCAATTTCATGTATAAACGACCCACAAAAAAATTCGGCTCGATTGCACAATATTTGACCCTGCCGAAACGCGTTTAAACATTTTCGGCTAGGATGTAAGGCATTTTGCCTACTTTACAGGGGCTATTTTCCGTTTTCTCCTGTATTTTCTGCAGAAATTGTTGTTAAATAGAATAAATACAATACTTGTTGATAAAAATTATTATTAAAAATCAGTTATTTTATTATTAATTCGTTAAAAATGGTTTACATAAAATTTACAACCTTTTTTTTCCATACTTATAACAGATATTTTTTGATGAGGGACACACCCCTTTCGGCGGTGTCATTGACGACTTTAATATGTTTTATAACATTAAATCCTTTCAGGTACCTTTCATCGAAAAGCCAATCTTCGGGGTCTCTTGACAAAAAGCCTTCTACGGCATGATAGATTTCGCTTATTCTCGTTATAATTGGATAAAAAGGTAATCAAGAAAGCGTTCAAAGCAGCACGGTTATCGTTTGGCGGCAAAAGTAAACTCAGTCAATGCTTCATTAGAACAATGTTGCAAGGCGGCATCATTGTCCTACGACGATGCAAGAAGACAACGGCACTTCATGATCACAGCTATATTGTTGCGCGACTCTCCCGCCCCTGAAGACTCCAGTGACAAAACAAGCGGTAGCATTCGTGAAAGCAGTTCATGTTTTCAGAGGTGAAACCGTGTGTCTCTGAGTTATTTTTCTAGGAGTTTGTGTGATTTTACTTCGAAATGGCTGAGAAGAGTTATAGGCGTATCACTAGGAGGAATACCAATATTTGGCTCGTTGGTGACTGTTTCGATGAAAACTTGCCGAGAAATGGGAAACTTCCTACATTGCGAGAAGTTTTGAAGAGTTTCTTTGCTAGACTGCACTCCACGCCGGGCACTGCTAAATCCAAAGACGTCGCCAGACACACGGGGAGCGCATTGCTGGAATTTTGGGCAGAAGCAAACATCCCAACTCAAAACGCCCGTGATGTTATTAAGAAACTATTAAACGTGTATAGGGAATATAGGAGGTTAGGAAAAGATAAGGGCCTCAAATGCAGGAAGAGTGATATGAAGAGACAATTATTTACATCCAAGCTGGACAGGCTGCTCGACATTGGTCATAAGAAAGCTATGGAGCTCATTAAAATAGATGATGACCGCCAATTTTACGTGAGCATGCAAAGTGACCGCATTGGGTATATGGGCGGCATCGATAAGGAATGGTGCGCCATGCAGGAAAACGTAATTTATTTGTCCTTTCCATTATTTATTTTCAATATCTTGCATAGTCTGTAGGCACATCAGACCATTTATTGCGGTTTCGTTCCTTCCTTTAGATGCAGAAGGCAATGCTGATCGGTTGCCAATTTTGGTATCTGGAGAAGGAGTTGAGCAGCTTCTTGGCGTTCCGGAATTGAAAAGGGGCACTGGGATTCAGGAAGCTACTGCAGTGGCTGAATATTTGACAAGTTGGGAACTTCAGGAGCGAGTCATAGGCCTCGTCTTCGATACCACAACCGTGAATAGTGGACGAGTAAATGGAGCCTGTGTTCATATTCAGCGAAAACTGGGAAAAGAGCTGCTGGAGCTTGCTTGCAGACACCATATACTTGAACTAGTCCTCGCTGCTGTATTTGATTCATTGATAAGTGTTTCTAAGAAGGGAACTTTACCATTTGTTGATTGTCTAAAGGATAATTGGAAAAATATCGACAAAGGTATTTTGAAACGCTTGCTAATATATTTCCACGTATGCAGGGACATTAACTAAACTTTTATTTTTACTATGCTTACAGCGCGGTACCGCACTGCAGCGACAACACGGGGTGGTTTGCGGAAGATCAACGACAAAAAAGAAATCATTATATTTTGCTGCAACCAACTTAAGGTAAGAAACTACCTCACATTTTATACACCCACATCTATTTCCACCTTCATTGATCATTATTTCTTTATTTCCAGGTATTTCAGCCGCGTGACGACTACAGGGAACTTCTGGAGTTGGTTATTATTTTCTTGGGTGGTTCAGTTCCAGGAACCACAGCCTATCAGTTTAAGAAGCCTGGCTCCATCAGCAAGTCGCGGTGGATGGCAAAGGCAAGCAATTGAAAAGCAATTGAACCTTTCAACCAAAGAGAGTGACAACGTGTTTCAAATATGTTGTTTTGTAGCTTCCGTGTACATTAAGTCCTGGTACACATGTCCAGTGGCATTTAGTGCGCCAGCCCGTGATCTTGAACTTCTGAAAACGTTGGCTAGTAGAGAAGAGAAACACTACCAAGCAGCATTAAAAAAATTTTGCAACCATTTATGGTATTTATCAGAAACATTAGTTTGCTTATCTTTGTTTGATCCCAATGTTTCATTGCCTTGTAAGAGGGCGATGGTCAACTCTTTTTTAAAGGAAGTGCATGTTTGCAGCCCTCGAGCGCAACTTCCTCCCAATTGTGGCATTAAGGATTTGGAATTGAGCGATTTCGTTTCCTCTAATTCTCGACGTTTCTTCGACATTACGGGCATTGATCAAGGCTTTTTGTCAAGAGACCCCGAAGATTGGATTTTCGATGAAAGGTACCTGAAAGGATTTAATGTCATAAAACATATTAAAGTCGTCAATGACACCGCCGAAAGGGGTGTGTCCCTCATCAAAAAATATCTGTTACAGAAAAACCTTACCTGTAATGAACGTGAGAGACAGCATTTGCTATTAGTGGTGCAGAAGCACAGAAGAATGTTCGATAAGTACGGAAAAAAAAGGTTGTAAATTTTATGTAAACCATTTTTAACGAATTAATAATAAAATAACTGATTTGTAATAATAATTTTTATCAACAAGTATTGTATTTATTCTATTTAACAACAATTTCTGCAGCAAATACCGGAGAAAACGGAAAATAGCCCCTGTAAAGTAGGCAAAATGCCTTACATCCTAGCCGAAAATGTTTAAACGCGTTTCGGCAGGGTCAAATATTGTGCAATCGAGCCGAATTTTTTTGTGGGTCGTTTATACATGAAATTGCATCATAAAATGAAGTCGCCCCACAAACTTTCAAAAAAAAGTTTTTTTTGGGCCACCCTAATGCCCCGTGCTCCTTGTTCGTTCGTCCACCTCACGGTACATCACAGCACCGAGGGCACGAAAATTTAAACTGACCCGGTTAGTCCTTTTTCACCTTAACTAGTCAGATTACAATTTCAAATATGACCCCAATGAATACTGGGCAGTGGTCCAACTGCTGGTGAGCATATAAATCGCCTCTTCAGCGGTTTTTATTGAGCGTTTAATTGTGCTCTACGTGGACAATGACACAATAAGTTTAAGGACCCAGTATTACCTTTCCAGTTTAAGTGAGTGAGACCCCGTGCCCAGGCATGCCTCCTCTTTTATAGTTAGAGGGTGTACAGCAAGGCTGGACTCACGGGCTGCGATGGAACAAGAGCAAGAGTAATCCTCCGCCGAGGCCCCAAGGGCTGAGCATCGCGGCAGAAGGAACCACGGTAATTCGCATTGCATCGTGCATTTTACCTCCAACATCAATGTGCTACTTCGTCTCAGCGGTCATAAAAAGGTCTTGTTCAGAAGTCGTGAATAATGAAGTGAAAAACAAGGGAGGCGATGCCGTTAAAATTTGAACCCACGACAGGTTATGGGTAAATATATGTATGGTACAACATGCAATTAAAGTAGACATATTTCTATTTAACAATCTATATGCTCATCCTCGTGATTACGGTTGCGAATGGAGCTATGGATTGTTGAAACTTCTATTTTTCAATTCGATTACGGATTTATGATTGCTCGTTAAATTTGAATCACTATGCTAATACCATCTTATATTCCTAAAACAGTAAAATGGGAAAATGCGTATTTAAGTGTATTGTAATGGGATGTTAAGCGTTCTCAAATTAGGAAAATAGGATCAAAAATTAAATTGAGAATGTATTGTGCCATGGCTTTTAGAATACTATTGTCTACAAATTATTGCAGCCTCTTCGATTTCTGCTTCCCAAATAGTGACTCATTCGGAGGAAGGATTCAGGGTCTTTAGTCAAGCACCGTCTTTAAACGTTTAGAAGCTTATTAAATTCGTTAGGAGAATATTTCCCAATAAGATAAGCGTAACTTTGAACTACGTCCATTGTGTTCCTACTGTTTAACCCGATAGATTTCATCGACGCGACGTATTCTCCGCCTCGGTTGCAATTGGCATCATATGCACCCTGTCTATCTTTCGATTCTTCAACCTTGGCTCAAGAAGAATGGCCGAGTCACGATACATAGTTTTGTCATATCTCAATACACTAGTTCGTAAAAAAGAATTCATCGGAGACGAGAAAATGAGGCGAGCCGAGTGCGATAAAAATAACAGAAATATGTTTTTTGCGATACATCTATCTCCTCCATGGATTTCGAAATACGATCATCTTTTTCCGGAACATGATCTGCGTACGTGCATGTTTATAGCGCTGTTTCGGCAGCGATCCGGCTGACTTTTCCAGGTTAGCTCAATCATCACTCTATAGGACTAATAAGAGGGTAGATAATAGTTTTTCCTTTCATCAAAACTTTGAGCAAAAAAAATTTGAAGGAAAATGTCATAGCTAAGCTTTTTTTCTTGTTGATGTTGGAAGGCATTGGAACGTTTCCGCCGAATGAATCGCTAAATTAGTTTTTATTTCACCGCACTGAAAATAGCGCATTCAAGGCCTTTTCAACTGGAGAATTCAGCGAAAATCTACGTAGGGCTATCACAAACACCCACGCCCTGTATAGAGGCAACCTATCCAGGTGGGACTCGATCCCATGTCCATCGGTCGGGCAGTCGAGGGCTTGAAACCGCCGCCACCGCGGTCGCCAAAGCTTTAAATTTTACAATAATATGCGGAATGAATCTGGGTAACAGATCTGCTTAAGTATCCACCCTGGCATCGGCAAGGGCGCACGGAAGGAGAAGATTCCCTTTGCTTGTGTTATACGAATTGAGGGAGGGTTGGTTTGCCCGCAGGCAGCAAAGGTGAACTGATTCATCCACAAACGACCCCGTCTGTCTCCCGGGAGGGTAAACCATACGGAGGTTTACTGCCGGCCCTGGTTTCCTGCTGAGGATATTTCAGGGGTACGAGGGTGCCCCTTTCATCTAGTGGTAAGGGATTGCCACAAAGGAGGAAGAGAAGAAACATGCGTATTGAATTTTTTCCCTGGGCTCACGTCACGTGGCAAAGGGGGTTGAAGGGGGTGAGGGGGTTGTTATTCTGGTTGAAGGTGGGTGAGCATATTTTTCAGGACGGGTCTCCATCCGAATTGAAGGGGGATATCCTTCGGAAGGAAGAAAATGAGCACATATAAGTCGTCGTCCTTTGTGTATGGCTTCATCCCTCTCTCTCTCTCTCTATTTCTTTTTACGAACTGAAAATGGCGAGCCTTCCGCCGAGACGGAGATAAACCCCTGCCAGTCGTCGAGCAGCGCTCCTTCTATTTCCTATTGGATGGGACAGGTAAGATCACGTGTCATAAATCTGCTTCCTTCTGCCTTTGACGTGGGGCCGTGTCCGAATTTTCAAGCACGCTGAGGGATAGCATGCATGTGCGTGATGCAGTGATGGCGTGGCAGCAAGCATTAATGAAGAATGCTTGAATGGCTTTTTTTCTTAATTTTCCAGGCATCTTCGCATTTGTGCTTAATACCTCCACAATCGATTAAGTGACTGAATATCTGGTGGCCGATACTCTATTTCAAGCCATATGTAAAGTTTTTAAGCCAAAAATTAAGATTTGTAGAGAGTATTTTAAACAAGGTGCAAGTATAATGCAGATATTTGCATCGAATAGCTTGCGTACCTTAAAATACCTGTATTAAATTATCTTGTTACTATAATTTTTCCTTAATCACTGGATACATTGTGCAAATCAAGTGTTTGCCAAGGGTTTTTTTAATATTACTGCTGCCTTTTTTTAAATGAAATATGTTACAAACTTACTTCACTGGCCTAACATTTATTAATTACATAATGCGTATTTGACTGAACAGACGACAATTGAGGATTATGTAAAAGACTTCGCCTGTCCCAAGCTCTCTCCTTAAAGTTGCTAGGTGCTTATGTAACGGACTAGATGATTGAACTAACGGCTTCGACATTCGGACAGGCTTCGTGTGCATTCGAAAATATTTGTACAGCCCCACTCACAAAGTCACAAAACATCCGCGAAGCACGAAAATTGGTTACGGCCATTGGCTATCAGGTGACAAGAAGTGAATATAAAAATATCTGTGATAAAAATCTATCATCAAGGAACATGAGAATTGGAAATGCAGTAGATTGGGATTATTTGGGACACAGGATAACGTGCGCAACCCAAGCATACAGCTAGACCGTTACTTTGAAGCCTTCGACCCTTCCCCTAATATTTTCTCTCACCGCGATTCACCAACTGAGGACATCACTAGCCCAAAGGTTCCAAAAGTGGTGTTCTCATAAGATCATCCCAGCGCTGCAATAAACCATTAAAATGCTTTGAATGTACTTCAAATTTCGTAAATATACTTTTATAGCAAAAGCTATAATAGTCATAAGTAATTATCAAATTGACCTTAAAAATTATGATCCTCCTCAGAGAAAATGAAAATCCTCTCCATAGGTGTTTATCCCCAAATTCCGTCTGAATTTTCCCAAAATTTTAAGCAGATTGAGGGTCATTCCCTGAGATCAGGACAAAACGATTCCGAAGAAGGTAAATTTCATCCCAAAATACAGTCAGCATTCGGTCCACCCAGGTAGTCTCCTTTTTTTTGATTGCGCTCTATCGCACTCCACTTAAAACATTTCACGTTCACTTTGGGAATGCAAGTTTATGTACATATTTATTTCATGAACCACACACATTACTGACCCTACCCTCGACTTTGCTAGCCATCTCAGGTGCTAGCCACTATTATTCGTATTTTTTTGGCGGCCAACGGCAATTTTTCTAGAGCATTTATGACAAGTTGATTGCCCCAAACAATCATCCTCTGTGTGCAAGAATATACTGGCCATAACAGAAACTGTTTGAAGAAGTTAAAATTTCATAAGATAACGCTAAAATAAACATTTTATTTATTGCATCGGGGAATTCAATTCTATTCTTTCATGACTATTCAATCTTCCAGTAATTAATAAGTATCATTTCATTTAAAAGGGTTGTCCTGCAGTTTTATATTTGCAAACATAATTCGCACCGGCTTCATTTACAAGGTCTATTTATTTGTAACACACAAGTGCACATAGCAAAATATCTTCGCTTGCAAAACACAAAAAAATGTAATCGTGTGCCACGTAAATGCATAACCAAAATTGTGACCAAACTACTGGAAATAAAATGAATTACGCAGCAACGTACAGACACTGATATTAGGAGTCATTCCATTAAGACCACTCAGCAAAGGGAAACGTTGAAATAAGTGATTAGATAATTGGAAATCCCGCCTAGCGAACGGCCTAGCTCAAAATTTCATTACCCACCGCGCGCTCTTTCATCGTTTGCGGGAAAAATTAAATTGTTGCTCCGCTGCCCTCAGGAGTTTTCCACCCTCGTTTAATGAACACTATCCCATCTTATGAAGCAATTTGGCCGAACAAAGAAAATGTTTGCGCCATCGGAAAAAAGAAACGTTTTAAGTTTAAATCTAATGAGGAATACATTTCGCATAAGTAATTACTGTGAATATTTTTATGAAGGCAAGGTCGTGATAAGGAATTTATACTCAGAACAAAGCCAACATTTCAGTAAATTTATTGTTCATTGCCTTCATTTTAAGCCAACAACCCTAAGATTGGTTGGACGCAGCAATTCATTCCGCTCTCCAATCGGCCATCTATTCTTTAATTACGAATTATTGAGTTTTAGGTACGTTTTTATTTAAAAAACTTGAGTGCCAACGTTTTGGAAATAAACTTTAACAACTAATAAAAAACTGAAGAACTACATAAAAGTTATGTCACATGAAATTTTATTAACTTGTTTTATATTTTAAATATATTAGTTAAAATGTATTTTTGGATATTTTTGCTCCGTAAAAATGATTTTTTATGCTTGACCAGATTATTTATTCATTGTTCTTCAGGTGTATACATATAACGAGTCGATTGGGCGCTTGAATTCATCAAGCGAGTAATAAGGTGAGTGGGAACATAGTTGTGTCTCATGTTTTCGAGTCATGTGCCCATAATTGGTTAAAAAAGAGAAAGAAACACCCAAAATATCGTTTAAATGAGTGAAATAGGCGGGCAATACGCTCATTCACGGTCAACAATACTTAAGACCTTCTTAGTAACCACGGTGATAAATGCTTCGGGAAACCGTTTTGATGTAAATGACCTACACAATTCAGAAAAATATTGAGTGTATGATAGATGAACTTATGAAATGTAGCCGATTTTTCGTATTTCGGCCCTTACCCTAGGATTGTATCACCTCTTGATTTATTCACCTATTTTTGATTTATAATGTTTGAATACAGCAAACTTAATGAAATTAAAAACATCATTTTTAGAAAATAAACGAACAGAGACTAATGAAATGATTATCCGAATAAATATCTCTCGAATAATGAAGTAATGTTCGGATTTCACAGACGATGTATGTCCCTCAATGCTGTCATCTTTTTATATCTGAGGAAGGTTTACAACAACAAAACGAATTGATTACAATAAATACATGAATTCGGTTAAGAAACTTAAATTGAAGTACAAAACTAAAGCGAAAACGTTTTAGTCCCATAAGGCTCCCATGTTAATTCAAGTCGATATAACTCGAAAACTAATCGATTTTTTCAAGTTTTAAGATTTTTCCTCCCGATGATTTTTTTTTTACTTTTACGTCCAATGAGCCAAATACCCACGCCTATCACAGTTTTGGCTGCGAATTGTGATGAGTCAGTCAGTGGGTAATCAATTTGCAGCTTTATTATATTTTAATAAGCCTTTAAATGGAAAATGAACTTCCAAGACGTCAGTATATGTAAATTTTTTATCAAAGGGCCTATATATGAAGAGTTCATCCTTATTCTATAAAGATATATAGAAAGATTCTTTCGTCAGTTTTTATGGATGAATTAGTAACATGTAGTATGTAGTATGAATTAGTAACTCGATTTAATTTACGAAATTGCATGTTTTAATCATAAAAATGAGCAGAGTAAGAAGTGAAGATATCAGAGAAATTCGCGGAAAAGATGGCTTTGATATGACTATAAATTTCTTTCCGATCCATCAAATCAAAAAGAAAAGGGCTGACAATTGTGGATGTGCAGAATAATAAAAGTAAATTATACCATTTGGAAGGCATTAAAAACTCTCTAGAAGAAAAATTTACGGCTTCAAAAAAATTTACAAAGATGCTTTTTTTTAATAAAAACTATGACGAGATGCTGTTACAAGAACTGCTGTCTATAAAAATACCTCGAAGGGCTGGCTATATGGAGCAAGTATATAGCGAGCATAGTATATTGGCTGCGATCCTGTGAATACAACGTTTGTAATAGGTTCGTATCTAAAATTGTAGTGTGTAATACGAAATTTTATGATTCCATGCTTTAAATTGGTACTACTTGACGCCTTTTGGCGCTGAGTGGGAGCACAAACCAGGCATATTAAAAAGCTCCCATTCCTACAGTATCGATGTAAAAGTGGAGAGCGTGCTGGTGAGAGATAACTTCTAGTTGGGAACCCCAAAAAGAATCACATATTGATTGGTGGGCATGCATGTCCCAAGAAAAATTCACTGGTAACTTAAATGCATCTTTTTAAACCAGTAATCGGATCCGTGTGAGTTGTGTACATAACATATCAGTAGGATTCACTTACATTTGAAATAAAATGAAAGGGGTATTAAAACATTAAATAGCATTCACCAAATTAAAGTATATTATATGGATAGAAGAATTGAATGATGCACACTAATATTAATGAGGACGGTATATGGGCATTTGTGATGCCAGTAGGGATTCATGGCAGCCGATCAGCTGTCTTACCCAGCCTAATCCTCCGTATCAATATCCATTAATAATTACTAAAATACTAAATCAGTGCATGGGACAGGCAACCTTTCACGCGGTCAGGCTTTCTGGTTCAACGGTACTCAATAAATTATGCCGCCAGTCACAATATCAAATCACATTTTAAACGTTGAATTGCAGTATTATCTTTAATTGCTCGTGAGCTGATTCAGTGGATTTAAGCATAGCATGTGATGCATTTAAGCATGAGCTGTATTTCCTCTTGAAAATGACACGAGGGTGTTGAAACCGGTCAAGTTCGTACCTAATAGGGTGTGTGTAATGGACCAAGTTATCAATGTGCTTATCTAAAGATGAATTTCATATTGGGTTTTTTGAACATGCTGTTAGCGCTTCAAGTTCATTTTGTGGCACAGGAGACAGTGGCCGTGCTTATGAAGCTACCGTCGCAGAGAAAAACCCTACTTTGCTGCCATACAGCGGCTGACGTCTTCTTAAGTACGGTATTATGCAAGCAGCTTCGTACGCAGTCGAATTCACGGGTGCGAACTTATTTATGCTTGCGGTAAAATTCAAAATTTAGCCTGTGTTTGAATCACTGAAAAGTGAAAGAGTTATTGAATTCCACACCGTTGGCTCCCAGGAAAATTTCATATGACAGGCATAATTTGTACTTGGTGAACCCAAACACAGGATGTACAGAGCCGTGGACTAACAAAGTGCAGCTCTGAACCAAGGCAATGGCAATCGCAGGAACTTCCTCTCGGTCGATGACCCACCGCTCATTTTTATAGGTTTTCAAAAGACGCCACTTTCTGACGGCATTCATCCACATTTCACGGCGATATGACCTATAACTATGGCCGTTAACCTAAAAAAATGTTGGGGATGGTGTAAGATTGGTGTCGAATTGATAACTTTTTCATTTTATTCCTCTTGAGTGCAAACACTCTCATACAACTATTGAAAATAAATGGATTGCACTGCGATCATCACTGGACAACAGGCATTTCAAAAGCGATTGATGAACGAGCTAAGGGGTAGAATAAAATTAAACTTGCATGGGACAGACTGGGACCTTCTACACGAAGTCCCCAAGCTCAAGAAGCAAAAAAGTCAAAGGAGTTTCCATCGAATAAATACCGGTGATGCCTACGAGAACGAGGGGTGAAGGATGTGGTAAAACCCAGTCCAGACGATTGGTGAGGTGCAACCGTGATCAAAAGAAAAAAGGGAGCATGGAGTCAGTCTGCGGTGATGTGAGGAGGCATTCACCGAGAACCCTTCCAAGTCCAATAGTCCCACAACAGCCCCCGAAAGTGAGTTCCAGAGGGGAAGGGAGCGCATTGGAGGCAACAGCAGCAGCAGCGGGAATCCCAGCACACGGGCCATTTTCACTTTCTTCTCTCGCAGGTGGGGGGGGGGAGGAGGGGGGGGTGACTCACGCGCGCACGGCGAAAGAAGGCGAAAGTGGAGAGCATCCGGGAAGGACTCCCCCTTTCGAACACAACCCCAATGCGTTGTCTTGAGGCGAGCCGCTAGGCACGGCGGGAAATCCCAAAAGGCATCGCCTCGTTCGTAAGGATCGTTACGCTAACCGCTCGTGTGAGCCAATGCGTGAAATAAGGATATCAATAGATTACATATCACCATCCGAACTCCAAACTCTTCCGGCGTGCTACCAGAGGATTTCCTTTTAAATCCTCTATGCAATATATTACACAATGCCATTATATTGATTGTCAGTTTTGCATTAGATTATAGTATATCACTGTCGGTGGGTGTTTGATCACCCCCTGCCAAACACCCTAGAGGTGGTTCGTAGTGTATTATGTAGATGTATATCAATCACTTCATTAGCATAGTTATGTTCTCTCTAGTGTTGGTCAAGAAATAAAAAAATAATAAATTCAAAATAATCCAACGGTGCAGTGAATTCATTCACTTTCATCACAGTTTAGTCTTCTAGTCTGCAGTTCTGATAAATGCTCAGAGATAAAACGGTTTTCTTGGTCTATTTTTAACAAGCCAGCGAATCATCTATACAAGATATTCCAAACAAATTATTGATGAAAGTTGATGTCTCCATTCTTCTGGGTTTCACCGCGTGAAACATCGACCTGAAGACGCCGCTGGAAAACCGGAGAAACTATCGTCGCAAAAAAAATCCACGCGGTGAAACCCAGAAGCATGGAGACATCATGTAGACAACGCCGCGGAAAACTACGCATCAACTATTGCTGAAATTAGCACCAACTATTAATCAATCAAACCAGCCACTTTAAATTGATTTTCATCACAAATCTGCTAATCACATACACAAATATTCTTCAAAGCATGAATTAGAAAAGCAAATGAATGAAGAACTTGGAAGCAGCCCCTCTTCAATATCTACATTTTTGCCTTGAGCTCACTAATAACCTGTTACAGCAAAAAAAAAAGCAAAGTGAAACTTAGAGTCGGGATAAGCTATTTTGTGGGGTTGCATGACATTTTTTATGTCTTTAAGCAACAAACAATGCGGAAAAAATTTAACACAGAGAATTACTGGGTATAACAAAGGGAAAACTTGGTATGGTAAGAGTAGAAATACAATAGGTATTAACAAAGATTGATGGAAAAATTAGAGAAAATGCGCTCAAAACAAATTTAGGGATTAATGTAACTTTTAGGGATATTAATTAGAGAAAGCACTACGTAATTTCGGAAAACAATATACCTTACACAAGATATGTAGTGATTATTTCATGAATATATTAACTGTTTACTATAAGTCATTCCCATCGCAAACCAATCTGGAAAAATATGATTGAACTTTTTTGAAGCATATGCATAGGAGAGTTGTCAAAAGTAATGTTATATTTTTCAAATAAAAGTAAATTACAGTAAAAAAAATCAGTCGCTTGAAATAGTTGGGAATGCAGAAGACGAAACACATCTAATGTAAATAGCAAACTTTAAGGAATAGGCACGGATTAGCCAGCATTTTACCTTTGACGGAGTCACCCGCATGTGAAATAGCAAAGCACGAAAATGAGAGAGAGGAAGAATCATATTCCTTGAACGGGATAATTTCTAAGTTCAGATATTTAATGGAATACAAAATGCAAGAACAATAAAAATAATTTCACTCACAGTACCCAGTGTGGATACGGATTAATTTTATTATTAAAAAGCAATATTAATTCCTTTAAATATACACGTAAATAGACTTGTAAAGTTGACAGGTAATACGGCAAAATTAAATGATTCCTCTGTGGAATTTTTGCACTCCAACATTCGTAGATTCATATCTGATGCAATGGAGGGGACCCGTAATAAAATAATACGCGAAGAAAATTTCTAGTTCGAACTCTTATTTGATACACTACCCTGTACGTATAAAATTAGCGCTGAAGATGAACATCAAATGTTCACTAATTATTTTAGAAACCCAGAAGATATGTACCACTCACAAAAACTTACTTAAGATGCTACAGACACATTAAAATAAATACTATTTGAACACTATGCCTTTGAATTAAAAAGCCATTCCCATTAGATCATCCTTCAATCCCTATTTAGCGGCCATATGGACCGAAAGGTGCACGTGGAAGTCATTGGTAAACAATAACAGCCCTCTCCATATTACAGACCACTCAAAAAGCCACCCACAAACAACTGGGAACTGGCACATGGTCCAATCATGTCTTACGTAGAATACGAATATTTAAAATGAAGTACAAATGGCTCGTTTGCCTACTATTATTGGATTGTAAATTTCTCCGTTCTCATCTTGAATATAAATTTCTGTTAAAAGTCCAACTATTGATTATTTCTTCGTGCAATTCGTTTTGCTGTGCCGTTAGGTGCAGGAGTGGCGACGTAAGTGAATCCATCTCAATACGCGGTGGATGATAACGCATCTAGGTTGGTGCGAGGAGACAAGGAATTACTTAGAATAGTCATCAGTTGAGAAAAGTACAATGATCTCTTAGCGGTAGCCGATAGCAAGGAAGATGATGATGTGAATAGCCGATCATATTAACTATGGAAAGTTCTCTTTAAAGGATTTCATTATTACTACATAGCTTAAGATGTGATCAGTGGAATATTACTATTTCTGGTCTTGGTAATATTAGGATAATATACGTCGGTTACAATGTATAGAGGCACTTTACCGTGTTATCTCTGAGGGCTTATCAAGAGGTATCATTTTATATTAAGGAAGGATTACTTGTTTATCTTACTGGGGAAGGATGGTCATTGGGTCTTTTACAACAATTACGGATACACCGACTGGGATATGGATTTACTAGCCGACAAGAACCCTTGATTGAACTATGCGTGGAGACTTCATCGGGGAATCCCACGCGGAGATGATATGCTTACCCTTTCTTCCTAACCGACATAAGAGGAGGCCGAATCAAAAGCGGATGTTTCGATGGCAGTTAAGTGGAGGTAAAAAGAGGAGCTGCCGCACCCCCACCCGACCGGAATTCGAGCCAAGAAGGGCACACATGTCGTTGCGGCGGGTGGAGCGAAAGAATTAACGTGGGGGCGGCCCAACGCCGTTTCCCAACATTATTCGGGGAGGCGTCGGGCCGCTGCTAGCTCCGGGTTTTGTAATCACCACCACCACTAGCTCCACGCGGGGTGACTTTCTTCTCGAGGTGGGAATATCCTTCAGTCACAACACCTCTCCCTCCCCCCGCAATCTCCATCCCATCCCCCCCCCCCCAACGATAGTATAGCAACGCGAAGAGAGCGCGACACGTATAAAGAGTGGTGCGGTCGGCAGAGCGGCAGTCAAACGGCGAGTGAGAGCGACGCAAGAGAGAGAGAGAGTTGTTCGGGAGAAAGGGGCAGCCTGAGAAAGAAAGTCGTCTCCTTCGCCGCAGACGAAGCCAGCACAGCCGAGGAAGAGCCAAGGTGAGAGGACCCCTGTGGATATATATCATTCTTATAGAGTGTGTGGTGATTGTGATAAAGGGGAATAAATCCAGTGCCCAGTGGAAAACTGTTCTAAGGATCCTAAGTTACCAGATACTGTCCAATAGTGAACCAAACCGTGCATTGATAGGTTTGACGGCAAAACAGAATGGGAGGATTTGAGTCCAATCGCAAGGCACACCATGTGCACTTAAGGGCCCATTCATTGGTCGCATTTTATCTTTTAAACCCTTCCTAAACTTCCGCCTAGACATTGGAATTTTTCGGATACTTAGAGCAAAAATTAATGAACATGCGACTGTTTCTAAACATGCAAAAATTTGACACATGAGAAAAACTTTGGCATAACATTTAAATTTGGGATGAGGACGAGGGTGTATTGTACAAGACGGAATTGTAATTTATTAATGGACTAATGTATTAACAAAAAGAAAGACCGGTGAAGAGGAATTTATGAATCCTCTTAATCGACGGCATTTCGATAAAACATGTGCAAATACGATGTAGCTGGGATATTTTATCATAAATTCCCCAAATATGTCGCTCTCGCCCCAAGGAGAATTTAAACTCCCGCCGCTTTTGCTTCACATTTTTCCCAGCAGCGACGTCATTGTACTAAAGGCGTTGGATTCAATCAAGTAGTCGGAATATTTAGGTAATACTTGTTATCAGAGTTAGAAGACTCATGACCTCAGAATGTGCTACATACATTAAGGAATCTGAAGGGTTTATGTCTTATCAAACGCAAGGGTTAATATTTCCGCGGCACATGTCTCTAGACAGAAGTTTCCGACAGAATAATCCAGTAGCATCGCTTTCACTCGTTGACAAAACACGCTTGGCTGGTTTATATGAATGTGCCCGGGTGGAAAAGTATAGTTTAAAGCCGATGTCACTTCTTCTTTTCTATTGTTTTACACAGCTTTCATTAATACCGGAAGAGGATAAAACATCCGAGAATATGAGTGCGGTAGCTCTAATTATTCGCGTGGAAACCATAGAAGCTGTTTCCGTTCAAAGAGCAACGGAAAAGTAGGTGTATCCATGCACAAATAAAAGGGAGAGGTTTTCCTCTTTCCGGCTACTTGCAAATCAGGAAGGGGCACGGACGTTGAGAATTTCCATTGATATAGGGATGCGAGGCAGTTTAGTGAGAAAGGCATTGGGCTGCTGATCATGGGGTCCTGATTTCAAGGCCAGCCTTTAGTTTAAAGTGCTTCATGCTATTCCTTATGAAACTTTATTATATTTTACAAAAAATATCTGTCCATAACTAACACATGATGAGTTAGCATGATTATCTATAACCATCAGCTAATATCTAAAAATCGTCAACGGTATTATCGTCAAATTACATAATTAACCGTTAAATTAAAATTAATTCGAAATAGATTAAATTTATTTCGACAAAAATTTATTTGAGTGAAATGTAACAGCTTCACGATTCACCTCGTAGAAGTAACTAACATTCACAGTAGAATAATGTTCTTATTCTCCTATGAATCTTTGTTTATATAAAGGAAAGTTATATTTTGTTATATTACGGCTTGCAATTTTACATAAAATATAAAAGGTGTACAGTAAAAAAGGCGAAGAAATAACAATGAAAAAACTGAATAGTAATTTAATAATGTTAAAATTGATAAAAATAAATGGTTGCAAATTTTTCACCGTCATCAGAACATGTGATGAGGTTCTGTTCGATTTAAGTTAAAATGGAGGATATTCTTAATATTTTGATGAAATGTGATAGTTCCACTAAGCGGTGAAACACGTTAATCAAATTACTAAAATACATAAGAAGAAGATAAATTTTATTTTAAAATTAAACTTGAGTTAATGATGACTACAATTGCAATAGTTGCAATGGTGACTGAATGATTAAGCAAATATTAAAAACTAGAAGAAACTAAAGTAATCATGAATGAGCACTGCATGAGACAAATGACTTTGTTCACATTCACGCGCACGCGTTTAAAGTTATACAAATCACGGATGAAATTATACGGCATAAAAAATATGGCGGCCTTAACCGGGATTATTATAGTGAACTTCATCCTTGATGAATATAAATTGTGAATAATTTGATTATTGGGTAAAAATGTATCGTTCTCCATACAAGGTCCTGTTTTTAGCTAAATCAATTCAGCTAGGACACTAACATGGCCAAGAGTCAAAGAAGAAGATTGGGAACCTCACTACTCATGAAATTTTTGGTATCCACGTCCGTTAGTCAGAAATAAAAAAATAATTTTATTGGTCTATTGATTAATAATCAAGAAGCCAAATTATTAAAAACCAAGTCTTCGCGATCGCACCAAAGGTCTTTTATCATTAAATGAAATGGCTTCCGTCAGATTTTTTTTCAGAACAGTATGGGAACAGGATAGAATTCCATAACTCTGATGAGTTCTGAAATTCCGTCGGAAACCATACGTATTCATTCAAATTTCTCGGAACGGAATATTGTTTTCCCGGTTATTGCTGGAAAATTCCATCGTTCAAATTGCATATGCATGCTTTTGATTAATGGGTATACATTTGTCGTTGTGCATACCAGGTTTTCTTTTCTACCAAGTGCACTTATTTATTTAAAAATAAAACCACGTTATCTTACGAAGCCTTGGGTATAACAAATTTGACGTGCATGATTATAAATATAAGCCTTAATGAAATTGTAAATAGAAATTAGGACTGCTGGCAAATAGAAGCTAAGACTAAATATTCAACGCGTTGTAAGTGTGTTCAATCTTTTTCAATTACTCTCATCATTTTTGTTGTCCTGGCTTAATTGAATTGAATTTTCAAGACCACAAATTTTATAGATTGATGGTACTGATGAGATCCGAAATTTCGTAGGAAACCATTCACGTTCAATTGGAATTACTCTGAAGGAGATAGAGTTTTCCCAATAAGTTTGTTGTTCCATCAAGTTGGCAAAAGTAGCTAGATCCAGCCGCCAAATAATGTAATATCAGTGCGATTTTCCTGATCGTAACTCCATCAGAAAGGATTTCTTCATGAGCAGTCCAAATGTCGAATACGAGTATGTTATATAACGAGTCTTTTGGAAAAATCTGATCGAGAGCCAACAGATACCTAAGGGAAAAATAGAAAAAAATAGGCAGCATTAACAATAGTGAGGTCGCTCACATAGGCATAAAATCGCAATGAAGTAGAAAAATCGTCGAATCGATAATCGGGAGAGATAAGTTAAGCCGAAAGAGCCTTTTTCAGTCAGCCTGACTTTAAAATAAGGAAGCGCAAAAGTTGCGGCACACTTTTTACGAGTCAAAGACGTCATTAGAGTTATAGTTTATTTGCTTGATCAGAAATATCCTTTCATTGAGAAAAGAAACTGGTCAGTAGAGTTTGAAAAAGAAATAACCATAAATGGCCAATGCAAAGGGACAAGGAGTAGCTGAGAAGCATTGACCCGCTCATTACGAGCTGGCGATGTCATAAACTTATCAGCGAAAGTGTTAATTCTGTTGATTTTTCGCTGTGAATAGCTCGGATAGTAAATAGCGCGACGGATTGAGAGAAAATAATGGGGAACTCTTCCTCTTTCAAATTATCTCATCACACTAGACAATAACATAAAATCGGAGGACGAGCCCATTATTACACTGCCGCTTCACGAAGGCAGGAGATATTTAATTAATATTCATATAAAATGTCCAGAATATAAATGTAACATTGAATAGCAGATGTACATATATAGTCCACTTTATCGGGTCCACTGAGATTCCTCAATCCAGTCACATTTGCATCAGAAACAGTATTACGTGTCAATGAAAATATAATACTATCATATTGCGCATTCTCGAAGACTAATTCTTTAATGCAGGTGCTAAGGATATCCAAACAATATCCGACGGAATGAACACATTTCTGATGAGGGTTGATGGTTGACGCTCCAAGCGGGTCAGTGACATACCTATAAAAATCCCATGCGTAATTTTCACAGTGATAACTTCCAAATCCTCTATCGAGATAGCTAAAAATTTAACCTTTCTTTAAGTTCATTGAAGTGTTGTAATTTTTTCAAAATCTTTTTTTAGCTAAATCTCACCGTATTACAATGAAGTATCTTACGTAAAATTACATATTATATTATAATAATGCGTGTTAACACTGTTCCCACGCCATTTATAGCTTAACAGTCCAAAAAATACTCCAATAATTTTATACGCATTCTATTTTTATACGAAGCCGATTTCCGCCTAGGTCGAGATTTTGCTAATAGATTGAACTTTTAAGGCAATTATACAGCCGACATCAGAATTAGATACTTATGTATGCAAATAATCATGGCAAATAAGTGCATTATATTATAATAAAGAGAAGAATTATAAAAATACAATTAATGTTAGTTTTTCTGCATCAAAGTGAAACAAGAAAAAGTAAGGGTAATATGCCCGAGAGAGTCGGGATTCGAATGCCTACCAAAGAAATTTTCAATCCAATGACGTCGGCTGCAACGTCTGCTTTACGTATGAACTCAAATGACTACATCAAGTATGGCTTCTAAGTTTTGCACTAGGTAGGCACATATTTATAAAGATTTAGGACCATTGCGCAAGTGGGCTGTGAAGATAAACTGAAAATTTCTTTCCGCTACAAATAAATCCGGCATTTCCAGATGTTTTAAATACCCGGTGGTTAATACCAACACTAAAAATAATTTTATGCAATGAATTCCGTTTGCAATAGAAAGATAATCTCTTGGATTTTCGTTACATTCACGTTTTCTTCATCATCCGCTTAGTATCTGCCAATTTTCCGGGAAAGGAAAAGCATAACATCAAGCCATTATGTTAGTCTGAGCTTGGTCACGCTAGCCAATCTTCTTCCGGTATACCATTACAGCTCTTCCGTGTTTCCCTATATTAAGTCTCTGCTTGAATCCATGTATTCATCGACCGAAGCTAATAGAGCAATCAATTGATGAAGCAACCTTGCGGTGTTTGACCCATCCAGATTGTGTCGACAAGTTGGATCTTTATTTGTGAGTGTTACGACCACGGATAAAAAAATAATAAAAATTCCAGTAGTCCACCAAAAGTTTTGAAACCCACCGGGTATTCATATTGGTCACGTAAGTAGAGCCTTAGCCCCTAAAGAAGCAGTATTTGATGAATCGCGCAGCAGTTTCTTTGTACATATTTTATTATGCACACGGACAAATATGTTTGCGTCGCATCCCATATGTCCCCTGCGTATCCTAGGTGCTCGCTGCTGCATTCTTGTTGACATTGAGGGATCGAATATTTTTTCTCGCCCTTGATCTTTCTCTCTCTCTCGCGTTTCTCGTCGTGAAGTGCGCCCGCGGTTGCTTTCCCAACGCGTTGCAGCGGTGGTCACTTTCGTTCACCCAACAGGGGGATGAGGGGAGAGGACATTGGAAATCGCATTTCGACCGACAATCGCTCCTCCCTCCGCTTCGAACGCCATGAAAAGAAGGCTCTCCTCCCGCTCACTCACCGTCCGCCGCCACTTTTCGCACTTGGATGTTTCCTCGGCCGCGGATGGGCGAGCAGCCGATCGACCGCGAAGGCGAGGCCAATCAGCGAAACAAGGTCGTGAGTGCGTGGCACGTCATTGTCTCCGTGACGAGGGCAAACACTGGAAAGGAAAGCTCGGAGAAAGTAGGCAAGAGTGGCGGTTTATGGGGAAAAAATCGAAGGCAAAAAATGCCCATCGCTTATGGTTCGAAAATACCTTTTACGCGTCCCCACATCAGGCAACTTTATTTAGATCAGAGTTCACCTCCTCATTTTGAACTTAAAAAACCATAAGTAACGCTTTATACTACATTGTAAGGGAAAGATATTTTTACAGAATCATCGCAAGCAGTCAAGAAATGTAAAACGGCCAATTAATTGCTATTTAGGTGGAAAACAATGATTTCATAAATAGTAATTAGTAAAATCAAATTTGAGTCATCTCTGTCATAAATAACGTAAGATCAACAGGCCAGATCCATCTTGAATCTTGAATCCAACGTAACTGCAGTTAGAATCTCGTGTAAACAAAGCAGCGATTTGCTAAAGACTACTAAAGTCATTTCACTGTAGAGAATTTTTCTTAACCGAATATTTTGTGCTCATGGTTCGGAACCTGCATTCCTCAGTCTCTTCACGCACGGGCTCAAACTAATAATGCGATCGAAATACTGAAAACAGAAAATTGGATTAAAATTATAAAGGAGAATACTACACGTTCTGATTTTCGACTTTTGTAAATCACATTTTTTTCGCTAAATATTCCCTTCCCTTTCTCCCTTCATTGCATTTCCGTTGTACCCCATTTTACTCATTGCAGCCAACCTAACCAGCTATTTTCCATCCCACGGCACTCCTTACTGAAGCTAATTCTGCTATACGTTTAACACATTTTAAGTTTGTCTAATTCTTTCTTACCTAATCCGTATTTTAAACAGTGAAAAAGTTGTGAGCAAGAAGTGTTTCTTCCCTGAGTCAATTAGAGCCCACAGCCTACGGGCAAACTCAAATAATAATACGGCGGCGGCGTCGTCGAATTCCGATGGTTGCGAGGGTGTTGGGTTTGTCGTGGGTGGCTTTCCACCGCCCACTCGGCAAGTTGTTTATATCCCTCCCATCCACTCTTTTCCTCTCACTTTGGGTCCACGGCGAGTGGGCAGCCGCCCCCAACGCAACTTTCTCCAGAACACAACGATGACAGACAATCTCACGGAGCAAGGAAAGCACACTTTTCATCGTGTCCACCACGTCCGAAAAGAAGAAAGATAGGTACAAAATCAATCCAAACACTATTACAGCCCTTAAATAGCCCCAAATGTAGCTATTTTTAACATTGAAGTTTTTATTTCTAATTATGTTTGGACTGTAAAATTATACAGAAATTCTTCGCCATTATTTAGACACTTCAATTCTGCCAGCTGCGACTTTGAACTTGATATCAAAAAACAACCATTCAGTATTTGCATAACAATAAATATTATATTGAACGATGAAAATTAAATGTTAGAATAAAGGGGGATACTTTCACTCGCTCAGAGATTCAACCCTATGGTTGGTTTGAATAGGTGAGGTTAGATTTCAAACATACACACATGGTACGAAGGGGGCAGTTCTTTTCCCTCGGCTACTAAAAATTTAGAGAATTCATTGCTCGGGGGTGTCCAAAGGCTTTTTTGGGATTATAATTTCAAAGGTTATTTTTAATGTCAGTATGTCTCTGATAAAACACGTTTAAATTATTATTATTTATATTATTTTTATTATACATATTTAAAATATTATTCTCTGATAAAACATAATATCTTATCAAACTCGTGATCTATTTCCGTTTTTGTGTCACACTTTCCCCCGTTGTGCAAGACATATGACAAAAAAAATCAAACTAATTAAGCAACATGCTCCAAATCACTTGTAACACAATGAAGGCATATTTGAAAGACTAAGAACAGTTTAAAAGTGTCTCAATAAAATTAAAAGATAGAAGAAAGTACGTATATGCTGGAATTTTAGAAATAATTATTTACTGAAATATGGTTCTTGTCATACTCAAGTTTGGATGTCTTTGCTTTACTTACTTGTTTTAGCGACAACTGAGTGCTTGATGCCCTAACATAAGTCTCTTATTTAGATAAATAAGATATTTACTATTTTAAATGAGAATTATAAAAACCGACAAGGTTCAAATATCCAAAAAATTAACTTTCTGTGTATTCGGAAAAAAATAAAAATTTCTGTGAAAGGATAGATTGTTCATTAAAGTGATTCATGAAAAACACATAGAAAGTAATGGAGCTTTTATAATCTGCATTCCGTCGGTATTTGAGATAATTTAAATTATTTTAATTTGTGCAAGTAACTACAGAGATCGACGAATCGCTCAAATTCTTCAGCAAAGTTCAGATAACATATGGTTGCTAAAGCAATTCATTATTCACCCAAAAGGCATTTAAAACTAGGAATTAAAATATTTTAAAAAGAACTGTTTGCAAATTATTGGAATATCGTATATAAGTCTATGACTTGATGGAAATAAATAAGCAATCCGGAGATGTTAAATGATTACGAGAGGAATTTATGAGATGGTGAGGTCTTTTTTCAGAAGTGACGTGCGTAGACTTCAAGACAGTGTGCATATAGATCGTGCTTTGTGTGCAAATTTGGTTTTTTACGGTACGCGAAGGAATTAAAAGCGTTGACAGAGTTTCTCCATTACCTGGGCATATCACGTGCGAATAATTAGGTCACATAGAAAAAAATAATTGGCTAGAAAAAACGAGGGTGTGTTTTCTTTGTCCCGCCGTCTTTGTCGGAGGGTGTTCTCAAGGGATTCCCCTAATTTCCCCTACATCCCCACCTCTTCTCCGTCCCTCCCCTTCTGCCCCTTTCAGAGCGCCTCAGCTTCGTGATCTCGTCGTGAGAGGGCGCTTCATGGAGGATTGTCGCCTACGGGGAGAAATTAAGGCTGTAGCGTACGACGCGTAAAACGCTTCTTAGTAGATTCATTGCGAATTAAAAGGTCGGTGCTGCTCAAACGGCATTGTAAATTAATCTCCGGCGTGAGTCGCAGAGAATTTTACGCTATGTGCATATTAATTCCCAGTTAAACGGGAAAATAAGAAGAAGATGAATCTAAACTTTCTTGATTCTCCTCAAAGTAACAGCCTCGGGCATTGCATGGAGGAAAAATTCAGTTGACGTCATTAAGTATTCTCAAAATTATAATGATGAAGATCGTCACTCAAATTCAAGGATGCAATGAATTTTATGAATTCAATAGACGAAAGAGATAGACAAGCCTCGGAAGAAAAAAACTTCCTCTTTTTGACTCGAGCTTTCCGTAAACTCAAAAAAAACGCGTCAGAGGAACGATAAATTTTTCTGTGTTTCTGACGTCGTTCGAATTCTTCTTACTTTTTTTTGACGAGGCGAACACCACTTAATGTAGGAAAGGCTTAAGGTAGGAATAGCCGCGGGGTTACAGAATGAGCATGGCATGCGCTCGTGACATCATCAACTTATCTGCGAAGGGTTAGAGCCGTCAATTTTCCGTCGCGAATAGCTAAACAAGAGGAGTACTGATAGAAAAATGAAAAAATATACATCTCGTCGTCCTTCGTCCTGCGCTATATTTCTCAAACTTTACCATACTTGACAGGAAGAAAGAAAAGGTTAACGAGCCCACAGCAGAATCTTCATGCGAAAGCAAATATTATTACATTGCACTAACCGACGCGGGTGGAAATAAAATTTCAACCAAAAATAAAATTCTCTTCTTACTATCAGAATCGTTGCTGTTGACATCGTAGTATGATGTAACACCGTAGGTAAAAAAATCATGCATCCAAAAATTAATGAATGCCTTATTGCATAGACGTTTGAGATATTATTTATGATACAATTAAATCTTAGTCAGGAATTTCTTATGCTGCTTTGGCAGGATTTTGTTTTTTTTACAAATTCTGTGATTTAAGTTTAAAATCCATGTAGAAAATTCCAAAATTGTTTCCTGTGGTGCTTTCACGTGTAAAAGTTTCCCTTCGCTGGTATTTCTAAGAACAAATAGAGAGAGACTTTCTGAGTTTTTCATAACCTAGTTAGTCGTCCACTAAAGAGGGTTTCATCGGAATTGGTGGGCACGATTAGCAAAAAAAAACTCGTCGTAAGCCGTGGAGGAACTTTTTCAATCATACTCTTTCAAGGTTAGTCCTCCAATCTGATATGGAAAGAAATGAAGTAATTTTATCTCCACAGGGACGAGAAATATTTCTTGTTAGGCTGTCGTGGAAGTTGCTTCAACTGCCGGTTATGGACAAGTGTCGACTTGGCAAATAACTTTGAGATTAAAATTCAAAATAAACTGATAAATACTTGGGAATGTTAGTGATGGCTCTTATGGCATATTTTAAAATAATTTATGTTGATCAGAAAAGGTCTCTCGTCATTAGATTTCAGTAACTAATTTCATCGATTTCAAGTTTCTCTGACCTCCTCGTCCGAGCTAACGAGTATTAAGTATCTTCTGAGTCTTCTTAGGCGCAATATTCATGTTTATTAGAAACCTTTAAAATAGATGTGAATGAGGAGACTGTTTATTTAAACATTTTATTTCATAAAATTAGGTATTTGTGCTAATTACGTTTATCTTATGCGCACGAGTGGAAATGGAGAACAATAAAAATAATCGATATTTTCCTTCTCACCAACCAATATCATGGATTTGTGCCATATTCAAATCATGAGAATGACAGCAAGTCTCATATATCAAGGAGAGCAGCCATTTCATTAGCTCCACTTCGTTTGGTAAAGGCAAAAACGGCAAAAATAAGCAATGAAGACACTTTTCCAGAGCTTAAATGTCCACAAATGTTACCATTTATAATATTAACAATTTTTTATTTTTTTATTACGTTCAGTCAATCGCTGCACGCCGCCCGTAATCCATAAAACTAATTGACACAGCAACACTAATTTTTTATTATTTATTTCCCTTCCCCTAGAGCCATGTATGCATGTATGTATGACGTCTTTCCCCTGCGTTATCTTTACATTTCGTTCGGATCGCGGGGAGGAGAGCGACGCTAGTAGCACGCCACAGTGGCGAGATCGCGAACTGATTCGTGGGGATGTCCACGTTCGTAATCTGGTCTTGCGATTGGTTCGCGCGCATAACCGGCGCCGAAAGAGCGACAGTCGCTACCTCTAGCGGACGTTGAAATCCCTGCGAATCGCTCACTCAAGGAGCGAGACAGCGCTGCGGGAGACCAACCGTTCAAGGAGCTAGCGAATCTCATCTCCGAACCAGAGAGGCAGTTCTAGAGTTTGACAAGGGGGAGTAGGTTATGCGGAGGTGTTCAAATAGTTTAGATTAGTATCGGAGGCCTCCTCCGCGTTAGCTCATCTTAAAACTACATATTCCCTGGCGTTTCAGCATCCGTCTTCAGGTTAGAATTGACCTGAATATTTGATAGAGCATGGTATTTAGAGGAAGCGATAGACAGTCGAGGGCATTTGTGCCATGTTGGATGGAAGTGTGGAGAGAAACCCAGCGTTGGCATTAACCTGCTCTTACGGAAGTGAACATATTACCTATTTTATTGTCTATGTTTTTAAAACTCTTGGCTAGGGACTAATTTGATAAACAATTTAGGTATCCATAAAATATTTTGCTGTATTTTTTTCTATTTTGCTGTAATTTTGTACTGATTTTCATAGTTTGTAATAACGAGCACTTCTCTGCACATAAACTTGCCTGATGCCTTGATACTTGTTTTTCTGCGCTGCCATGTGTATCGGTTGGCAGTCCCACCAGAAGTGTGCTATTATTATATGGTGCCAAATTTGATTCTATTGTAACTGATTCTTACTTTATGCTGTGACTTATGTGCGTAAATGAATGAAGTGAAGTCATTTTATAATTATAAATAAGCAAATTGAAGTTAAACGTGGACGGAGATTGGCTAATCTAAGGTGTAAGTTTCAAATGGATTGGCTTGAAGGTTGCCAGGTAGCACTAGTATCTAAGTCGGCCATTTATGATCAGAGTTTTACCGCATAGCATTATTCTAATCGTGCTTGACACACGAGACGAGACGTGGGGTCGTGGATGAGCGCCGCGGCCTTCTCCTTAATCCGCTCGATGTCTAACGGGACATACAGTTGGTTCCAAGATCTCCCGCTTCTTTGGACGACCAGCAGCGCGCATGACTCGACTCACTCAAACACTTCGACTACCGTAATCTTTCTCACTTCCCTTGAATTACTCTTCATGCACGCACTTTTTCTTCCATACAACGTATGAACTCAAGGATGCCAGATGTTATTGATACTTGGATTAAATGATATTGAAAATGATTAAATACGAGGTAATGTCCACAGTAATGTAACTGCAGTTCGCTATCAGATGCCTTCAAATACCGTTCAAGATATCCACTTAACTATCGTGTACCAAAAGCTACAGAATGTTAAATCAAATAATGGGGGAACTAAATCACCGAAGAATGCACCTACTATACAACTCTTGTAGCTGGAGCTAAATAAGTGCCATCAGACAAGTCAGTATTCTTCATGTAAGGATACAAATACAGTCTTCTTCAGTTAATTAGAATCTAGTCTATGCAAGGAAGGGGTGACCAAAGTAAAAAGAGGTAATATTCGTAGGTTAGATAGGAAGGAGTTAGTATTCGTATTATAAAAATCCCCAGTCAAGTATTCGCACAACCCAAATGAAAATCTTCGTTTTTTGAGGCCGCCAGAGGTAAGGAAAACATCCCCTTCTTCGCCTTGAATTTGTAAAATACACACGGCTTAGTCCGGGTCGAGCTCTACCCTCGTCTGTCGCAACCAATCTCCTGGTTGAGTCACAGAGTGAGTTTCTAATGGCGTTCTCTCTCCTCCGATGCCTTAGAACTGATCCCCACTTGACACAAGAGAGAGAGAGAGAGAGCGAGCTAGCGGCCCGTTACACATACGTACGTGCCAGGCCTCAAGCATAATCCGCGCTAACCGGAAAGGCGCTGCGGAGCCATCCGCTTCCTCCTTGGCTGAGCGCCGGAGACACGATGGGAGGGGAGGTAGCATTGACCGTGGCCTCCATCCATTTCAGATCGTAGCGAGGGAGGGGGGATGAGGGAGGGTGAGCTGGGAGGGTTAGAGGAGGGGGGGGGCGCGAGACGGCTTGAGCAGTCAACAGGTTCGGGGCGGGATCGAGGCAAAGACTAGAGTCGAGGAAAGGAGGGACGCAGAGCCGCCCAAAACGGACATTACCGGCGCCCAAGGGACTTCAGCGACGATTCCGCGCCCCAGCAGAGTAATTAACAACAATATCTGCCACCTGGTACTTCGTACACCAACCCTGAGCGAAAGGAGTAGCTCTGGACTCTTTCATATAAGTCCACGCTCATTTGCCGGCCGATAACTCATTCGTCCATACCATTCGGTACAAGTCACATTCCCTCTATATCCTAGATTTACTTCTAAGATTCATCAACTTTGAAGATTGGTCATTATTAAAATAGGTGCTTTTTTCGGATCCATTGTGGATGTATCTGAACTTGTAGTTATTTTCATGGGTAAAATTAAAAGGTGAAGTAGGTAGCTGTCATTTAAACATATGATTGCGTTGAAATTTTACATATTTTTAAAGTGAAAAATCTTCAAATTTGATTTTATTCAAAATAAACTCTGGGTTTAGCTGCAATCTGAATACTTTTGCGGTTCTTTTATCTGAAATTATGTGGTCTATGGATAGCAAGCTAAACATGGAGCTGTTGAGTTAGATTTATTTAGTCTAGCTTTTTCCCTACCAATTTTAGACAGTACTTCTTTTCGAAACTCCAAGAGGCTCTTTGGATGCGAGGAAGTATCACATTGAGTACGGAATGTTTTTCTTCCGTCGTCATAACTGGAATCTGTTCTCCCTTTCCGTTCCAGTTGCTGGACAGCATGTCTCGCACCGATTCGCTGCGCCTCGCGGCACTCCTGCTCCTCGTCCACGTGTTCTCCGCCTTCGCGCAGTCCGGCAAGGTGGTCTTCGGCGATGCACCCAAGGAGGCGCCCGCTGCCGCCGCGGAAGAGGCCAGGGCCTACCCGGGTCCCTTGAGGTACGCGTCCACGGCTCCCGATCTGGGCGGCCCCAACGCCAACTTCTCCTCGCGGGAGGCCCCTCCGGGAGGCCGCCGCGGCAAGAACCTCCTCAATTGGCTGGGCCTCGGCACGGGGCCCGAGACGGACCCTTACCTCGCCGCCGCCAATGAGCAGTGCCTCGTGGGCGACCTATCCGAGTGCTTCAAGTCGAGGGCCCTCTCCTCCCTCGACGAGTTCTTCCTCACGTCGAGCACCTCCTTCCCGCTGACCGAGAACGCGCGCATTCGGCGCTACAAGGCGCCCGGTGCCGACGAGGAGGCCCGGCACGGCAGGAGCTTCGAGTTCTCGGCGCAGCCGCGCGCCGCCGACTCGGAGTGGGACCGCTTCGTCAAGTTCCTACTGCGCCGCGTCGAGGTGTTCATCAAGTCCGCGGGCCTGGAATTGGAGTTCCCGTCCCAAGTGACGGCGGGAGGCCGCTACACGCCTCGCTTCATTGAGGACATCGCCACGGAGATAGACCTCATCGAGGATAAGAACGACCCCGCCCTCTGTGAGTAGCGCCACCAACTTCCAACCTCCACTTGGGCAACCTACGCGGTGAAATGGAATCGTTCAGTATTTATTCCTCGCTCGTAATCCCTTTTATCAAGGCATATTAAGATTTAGGCATATTGGCTTAAATACATTCACGACCCAGTTTCATCAAGATTTATTTTCCAAAAAAATATGGCCAGTCAAACCATACGCGAAAGGGTAATTTAGCATTGTCAGTCAATGTTGAGAAATATTGCGGCAATACTTGTAACTTTGGGTTTTCAAAAGAAATATAATTCTGCAATATCTATTCGGTTCGGGGAATATATATTCAGGGTTACCAGGATGAAGTTGGCAAAAACTATTGTCTAGAACTTTAATACTAAATTGCTGCGGAAAATCTTCAAATGCGTGCAAACGTTCATCAATGCAATTCCGGTGTCTATTTAACAAGAGGTTAAATGAAAGGAGATCCTCACTTTTTCATATTTTCACCCACCGTCTACATCTTGAGCAATTCGCGGCGAATACTCGACAGCCTTAAACTGGTCGCAAATGAGTTGATGACGTCACCGACTTCTGGTGAGCGGGCCATTAAGTTCCAGCTACTCCTGAACCTCGCGCATTTATCTCGCATGTTTCGTTACTGTTTACAACCTTGGCAGAGATTCTTTCCTAATAATAAAATAATAATTACCAAAAAGGCAATATTTTCTTGCAGTAATTTTCTTCGTGAAAAATGTGAAATATTAGAAACTCCGAATTATTCATTAACTAAGTCAGCTGGACAATATCTTATTTAATTTATCACTTAAAACTATGATCCATCAGTTCACTTCTCACAGGACAGGAACAACATAGTTAGAGTTCCATTTAAATATTCGAATTTCATTAATTTGGATGTGCGCTGAAAATTTACTTTATTTAGTTAATATTAGCTAATATTTAGTCAAATGGAAACACTATGTGTCCAACCTAGATTTCCCTTCACTTAGCGTTGTTCCAGAATCAGTAATCTTCTGTATCTTTCTTTTCTCTAAAGCATCGGTTTTATCAGCTTAAATACGCCCAAAGAAAATTTTTGACAGGCATACGAGTGCTATTCAGTACATTTGTGGTGTTACCCTTACTTGTGAATGCCAATATGGTTCCAGCGGAGCAAATTCGGGCGTCCCACTTTCTAATATAAACACATGTTCTGCATATTTTTGTTCCACATTTTCCAGACGATTTTGGTCATTGATGGAACTTTGAGACGCGTAAAAGTCCATCAGCCTATACTCCGATTTATCAATAACCATAACCACCTGGAGGAATACAAATCTATATTATTTATAACGAACATGCTGTCCCAAGGTTGTAATTAATATAATTGATGTAAAAAATGTTGACTTTTTAATCCCAATATCTTGAATGGATTTCCAGTCCTGAGAATGGCAGTGTTAAGATCAAAACGCTGGTGAGAAATAAATATCTACTTATACTGAAGGGCTATCAAGAAAAATAAAGAAATTTCTATTAGACTGGGTGCTAAAGAGATAAATTTATTAAGGAATAAACATGTTGTGTAGGCTGAACTACGATATTTCACAAATTTTTGATTTTTGCGAAATTTAAGTGGAAAATAAGGAATAAAACTTCATTACTACATGCTGCAACAGTTCCACCACATCGAACTTAGCACCATAAGTTATGAAATAATCTGTAAGCTGCCTTGTATTTTTTTAAACTCATTGTGACTCATTGAACTGACGCCAGCGTTTTCCTTCCGAGCAGCTCGCACGAAGCTGAAGAAGCTGTTCATTCCGCTGCTGGTCATCCTCAAGCTGTTCAAACTGAAGCTGCTGCTTTTCCTGCCGCTCATCCTGGGCCTCGCCTCCTTCAAGAAGGTCCTCGGGTTTCTGGCGCTTGTCATTCCCGGAGTCATCGGCTTCTTCAAGCTGTGCAAGCCAGAGCTCAGCCACAACTACGGCAGCTTCGGCCACAGCAGCTTCTACCAGCCGCCGCCACAATCCTACAACAACCCATACTCCACATACTACGCGTCCAGGGACCACGCCCCATCATCCCCATCCGTCGCATTCAGGTAAACACAAATTGTCAGTGATTCATCACGGAGGTGAGCATGGATAGGTGAGGGTAGAGCTCACCCTAATGCGCCTCAGACGACTGAAGTTCACATATTAAAGTTAGGAGGGCAGATCTCTGTGCTACCTCGGTCTTAGAAGATTTATGTCTTGGGTTTCTGAAAGCTTCTGTGATTCGAATCCTGGACCCTACAATCAAGAGTCCAATGCTTCTTTCACTGGCCAAACAAGATCTCACTTAATACCCTCGTGGAGTGAAATGGTCTAAAATAAAGCAATGAAACCCCCTACCCTCAATATGTGATTTTAAAACGCATGTTCATTGGCATAGGGAGAGCTTTACCGTCACCTATTAAGAAAAACCCGCTGTATCACTGATTGATAATTTATTATAGACCTCACATCTCCCTTACTCTCCGTATTTCTCTTGATCTAGGTATTTATTTGGCAATTTAATTCACACCAAGTGAATGAGACAAAAAATAAATGCATTTCATTGGTAGATGATGAGGCTGAATCATAAAAATTTGGATCCTGTTATCCAACATTATTCTTTTTGAGCATAATTTTATCAAACTGTATCCATATCTTTCATCATTGTGGATAACTATTAAGTAACAACAGAAGGTATTTGAAGGAAATAAACATTGAGAATGGTATGAAAGTAAATCCAAATGCCTTCGTAACATGTGTGACATTTAAGTAGCGTAATCAACTATTTGCAAAGATAATCCTAGTTTTAACTGAATGGTTTTTAATTGACTGAACTGCATTTTTTTCATAAAATGTAAACGTGTTTTTGAAGGTTTTGTGTTCTATAAATTCATCAAAGCAAATGGCCGATGTGTATTGGGGATTAGATAGGTTTTATGGTCAGTAAATAATATTGAATTACAACTATTTCTAGCATAATTTTTTACTGACTAATTTTTTTTTTTTATTTGACCTTGTTTAACTGTTACAGCCAGATGATTAGCAGGGGTATTTGTTTATATTCGTCTAACTTCTTTTTAAATATCGTTAAATATATTAAATAGCATGCCTTAGTCAGCAATAGAAATCGAAATAGTTATTAAGGTCCGTCGATCATTTATCAATGGTGGTGGACTAATTGCAAATAACATAGACTTTCAAAAATACTTTCGTTAAGAATACTGGGCATTTAATTTTTTAAATATTTACTCTTGCTTCTGTAGGATTTACTCTATTCTTGGGACATAATTGTCAAGCACAGCCTTGCACAAAAAAACAAACACTATATGAGGATAATTACCAGATTTATTTGGTAATTATAGAAAGAAGGTAATATTGATCGGGGTAGCATTCGAAGAGTTTACTTGAAAACTTTCTGCTCAGACAAACTTGATCCTAATGCTGAAAACGTAGATCCTCTACTTACCCTCTACAGAAATCAAAATTATTCATTTTGGGCATTATTTGAATTTTCTTTTGGCTCCTGTTGATGAACCAAACAGTGATTCCAAATGAGGAAGATTCATAAGGAATCAAAAAAGTCTACTTTCAAATATTTATTATTCTTTTTACACGCCAATTTGTAAGCGCCATTCTTTTGAGGATGTTAGGGATATTTTTTAATTTGCACATAATATATTTTGCACAAATGATGGTATATCCACCAATGTTAGCGTTTATCTTAAATCATTTTCTATCTGCCAAATGATACTCAATGAATTCCAATTAAAATAAAACACTTTGCTGATAGCAGAATGTGCCTTGGAAATACGCATGAGAAATAAAATACCTCCTAAACATTGAATCTAGCAATTTGCAGACAGAGTGCCCAAGAATTAAAAGCAGAAGATGAATTCTGCGCATTCAAATTTACAAATCACTATTATTTAAGGGGGAATGATCTAAAAGCTCCCCTGGCTTCATAAGAATTTTAAGAGAACATTCACCTCTCCAGTAAAACCTCAACCTCATATTTAGACCAAAAAGTCACGAAAACAAGAAGAAATTTATCGTTGCCTTTCTGCATTTCACTTTAAGCTTCATATATGCAAAACATGTTAACCAGCCATATTTAAAATGTATTATTTACTCAGTACAATGTTTTCGATATAGTGCGAATTGAATATTGTACGTGCTATGTTTATTGAATGCACTTATACGTCTTTATTTCCATTTAAGTTTGAAAGTAGATACTTAAAACCAAAGCTTATCTTGTTACAATCCACAGGAAAAAGTATTCAGCTAGATGGATAGTTTTCTAATAAATGAATACTAATATTTTCTAATGAATACTAATATAATAAAGTGGACATATCCCAGATAAGTCACTTGAAACGATTACTTTGGTTCACACAGTGAACAAAATTTCATACCTGTTCTATTGAGCAAACTTCCTTTCAGTATTAAAGAATCTACTATCTAATACTGTGGATATGTGTACCAAAAATGCAGGAACCTGTAATTTGTAGTTCAACAACTAGGCAAATGAATGGGTATAACGCTATAGAGAACAGAGTACAAAGCTACTACGGCTCTAACTGGTCCATGCAGTTGATACTTATTCATGATTATTATCTTAATTAACTATCCCTTATTCCCTCAAGAAGTAGAAAAATTATTTTCGCATGTACTCATTTACACGATGTAATAAAGATGAAGGGATGTATGTGAGAGTGATTTCTGATGATAGCATAAAATTAATAATGCATGAAAACGGTACAGAGAATATTTCAAACTACTTTTTCATTCATTATTTTTCGTAACGTCCTCACTGCATTATTTTGGGTTCGAACGCTCAAAAATACCTAAAACAGATAGTGTCACTGGATTTTGGATAATTTCCTTCATCTAAGCAGCTTCAAGAAATTGAAGCTTTATTTAGTATCATGAGCTAAGAGCATAATACAACTTATATAAATGCATAAAACTGTTATTTTCTTTCAAAATGAATTCCTGATTCAAAACTATGGGCTGAAGATTTCAAGTATATATGTTAAATGTACAGTACTATACTCCACTCTGCTGAGACATTTTTCCTGAAATTACAGTTTTCTTTATTATTTGAGGTAACATACCTTTGCATTCGAATCTAATTCATGAAATACCTAGAAAAGAAATCCATTTTCATCCGAGGACAGCTTTAAGAGGAATTCTTTTGGAAACCAAAGTGATTTATATTTTACATATATTTTAAATACTTTCCTAGGTAAATTCAAGGTATTTATATGAAATGGTTGATATTCATTGGCCTTTCAATAAATTCGTAGCTTGTTAATATAAGATATGGGCCGGAATTGTTTTCTGAATCAGCTAATCTCTCTGGCAACATCTCATAACTTTTATTTTTGCATTATAAGGGCTTGAGATGTTTTTATATATTAAAAATAATTGAAGCTGTTTAAACTCATTACTAAACTTGAGCTTTTATTAATTATTAGGATGATATAAAATTCTCCAAATATATGTAGCATATGGTGCCAATGATTTCACTCCTTATAAATTATAAAATGATTATTTTAATTTCAAGTTTTGTGAGGGATTTGCACAGTTTCAGTTACATTTGTTAATTCATGAGATAAATCTGAAGTCCTAAAGATACAGCAATTATGCTTTCGAAACGTCGGCAGAAGAATTATCAAACAAAAAAAATACTAACCTATTTCCAAATGAATCACAGACAGATCTTAATAAGTTTTTTAGGTATATTTCTTCAATCATTAAATTGAAAAGTGAATTAAATTTACGGAAACAAAGTGGAACTATTACAATCTGATGATGAAGGGGAATTCACTAGTTCAAAGGACTTTTCATAATTTTCTCCTATCTTTATTCCCAGGGAACCGCCTAAGACGAATGACTACGATGCCCACAACCTTGCCTATCAAGGATACTCCGAATACCATCAAAAGTGATCAGCACGGCCATTTTCCCATTTGATCATCACATTATTGTAATTATTTATTACTACACCAAGAAGATTTGTGCCATTGAAATCGAAGAAAATCATACTCAAAAGAAAACAATTGGAATTTAGAAAACGATGAACACAGAAATTTTATTGCAACATTTAAATTTTACTTATTTCATGAGGAAAATTGAATTTTGTAAATAAATAAATTTTACCAACTAGTCCGTAGAGAGAAACCAAATACAAGAATCTCGTAGTTGTAGAAAAACTCCAATAGATTACGTTGTGAAAATGTTCTTTTTTATAATTTTGAACTATTTCAAGAGAGTATGAATCGCATCAAAGCAAAGCATTCGAGTGAATGATGAGCCTTATATGAATGCATGACTTGCTGTATATATATGAATCCATGTTACCTATATATTTTATTCGTTTATAAATAATATTGAATCAAATGAATGTATCGTTATGTCATAAGTATTGTATAAAATTTAAGTTATTTTTAGCAAATAAAGTGCTTTTTTGTAATTTTGCATTTTTTATTCTCTAACAAATCAGTTGAGTGTTTTGCTACTGTATATGTAGTTACTTAATTTGTTTGTTTGTATTTTCTCAAATATTGGTCAAGAAAATATACATTGATTTATATCCCTTGCGATAAATAAGAAATATTACTTAACTAATAAATGAAGTTCGATTGAAAATTATGAGTGCTTTCTAAAATAATATACTGTCAAAGTATTGAAATGACATCAATCTAATCAAAGTAGCAAAGGCTATTGAACGGAAAGGTTGTCTGGATAACATGCTTAAATCAATGGTACGGTGGTCAACAGGCATAACGATGAAAATAATGAAATATAGTGTGGACTAACTTTGAACAGAGTAATAATTAGATTGTTTTCTCAGAAGCCCTTGGTTAAATTACAGAAAATGAACGCTGGTATATCAAGAAAAAATTCACATACAGCAGTATCTTTAAAAATGTAAGGTAATAATTTCTCATGAATTTTTATCATATCATAAAAAATGATTCGTGTATCTCCTGAGTTATACAAAGATCTTTGCTTCATGATTAAATTTATTGGATCATACGTATTTTGATATTATCAAAACTTGAAAATTTTACTTAATAATCACGATTTCATTCAAATCGAAAACTTGTGTCGGTTTTGTGGCATTTTTAAATTTTCCTACATTTTTCTATCTTTTATAATCAAATTGGTTTCTGTTTTCGGCTTGATATGTTGACACTCAACTTAATGATAAAGACACTCATGGTATTTATCATTTAGTTGGGTGCCAACATATTAAGCCGAAAGCATATATGCGCCTCATATTTCAGGTTTTTGCATTGGCACCCTTCACGTTGTTTTGGAATATTAAGCCATTATATTACTTTAGAGTGTTTTACATTTGAATACTGAATCAATCCATACTAGAGAGTGGATTCGTTTTTCACTTTCTTGATGAGTTTTAGCTTAATTTTTAGGTTATGCCCGAGGATAATTTTATGTCACCCTCCGACCTGCATGAACGCCATACAGGTGGGTACTGCGCACAGGGGGGAAAATGCGCGTCGCCCGTAAGTCAGTCATTTTCGAGCATCAGTTGTCAGTTAGAGGTGAGTAATAGCCCTAATAGCAAAGTCAACTTATTCTCCAGCATGCGTGAACTGCGGAGCGGCAATCGCAAATCTCATCTAATGTCTCCAGCACTGATATGCCTTCACCCTGATGACGATAAAAGTGATATTTTAAAATCAACCGTATCTAGAGATGAAACCGATTCAATATGACACACCTGAAATTCAGCAACAATTACAACCATGGATGCTCCAAAAATCACAAAAAAACAAGAAAATTCAGGCGATCCTTTAGTAATCGAAAAGTTATGCTAACGTGCTTTGGGTTAAAAAGATGTCTTTCTTGTGGATTTAAAGTTGCTTGTGGGGACAAATGCAGCTGATCACCGTGAACAATAACGCCGGCTGGGCAGATTCATTCAAAAGAAAACAAGACATATGCTGACCTCCGAAAGTTTTCTGATGCGTGGCAACGCGCGCCCGTCCTCTCAGTTTTGGTCCAGCCCAACTGCTCCTTGAGCATAAGACAATTTCGATCGCCCTTCGTGCAATCCCAACCTAGGGACGAAGAGTGACTTGTGTCTTTTTGCTGAAATAAGAAGTTGCTGGGAGGGAAGCGTTTTCCCACGGACGATGGGCTTCAGGGCAACGGAAAAAAAATCATTGGAAGTCATTGGCGGCAATCTTCTACGAAGAAAGTATTGCAAAAGAAAAAACAAATGTTTCGGTCACCGAGGCAATCATGTCGAAAAGTAACCTAAATGGTGCTTCATTTAATTTAAGTATGAGACAATTTGAAATCACTCACTGTGTTATCCATTCATGACCCATCTGAGCTTAAAGATAAAGCTGCCCTCTTTAGTTATTAATATACCTTCCCGATGATCTGATAGCCAGATACTATAATTCATGGAATTCCGTTTTTGTTTTCCAGTTTCTCCACTTACTCCCACTGCATCGTTCTTCACGTCCGTTCGGCGGATTTTCATGCTGCGTTTGCCCGACCATTGCCTAATTGCGGAATGCCGCTCAGCATTTCCCCAATTCGCCTCTTTACTTCCCCTCTTCCCCCCCAACCATTCCTCCAAACGCCCTCTTTAGCCCAAAAGATCCTCTCGCTTCTTCCCATGCTTACACTATCGCTTTTTTCACTGCGATTAAATGCACAAGTGTTGAGTTTACTCCTGAGAGTAGTGACCTTTTAATGCTCAAAGTTTGGTTCTTCCTACTGGAGACATCGTCATGCAGGGGCGGATCCAGGATTTCTTTCTGGGTGGGGGGGGGGTGGCACAAGCGAGGCCGTATCCAGGATTTTGTTCTGGGGGGCACAAGGATACCTCGTAATACAAAACAAACGCAATGATAATGGGACCGCATTAATAATCTTGCATATTTTTAAGGGTCTGGGGGTGGGGGGGGCACGTGCCCCCCCCCCACCCTAGATCCGCCTATGTCGTCATGTAAACATGTTTTAGGTACGTCATAACCTCGAAATTTCACCTTCTTCCATTATTAATTTGTGTGAGGAGAGTCCTGATGGCGTTCTCTGCTGGAGGAATGAAACTTTGAGCATTAAAAGGTTGAGGAGCATTGATAGCCCAATCCACGGTGTAGCAGGTGCACCCAAAAATGGATGGCAACAGTTCATGCCTACTTCTGCTTTCTGCTCCAAATGGTTTACATTAGAGCTCCTTCTCCTCCACTGTCTCCAGTATACTTTGTTTCCACTCTTTTCTTCCAGCTCACATTTATTCATACCAAAGAACATGGACATTAATATGCTTGAATTCCTTTCGGCAAACCCATTTTGGGTTCGGCACTGTGACATTTTCGTGTTTTTGTTTTAATATTTTCACTCAAGATAGAGAGCCGGCATTTTTAAATCAGATACACAAAATCAAGTATAGAGTATCATGGAAAACCAGTCATTACCCCAATGACAACTGGTTACTTTAACTTTAAATTCCCTTTTCTTTCGAGTTGTATCGATTATTACGTCGAATTCGTCACGATTGATCGAATCCCTCTTCCGAAACATTTATTTCATTTATTTCCACGTTCCCCGAAAAGAACTCGCAAAAGTGAATCCCAACAATTAACATCTACATAATCGCGAGCACCTATTCCATGGATAGAGGTAACTTACCCATGCGGGTGTCGAACCAGCGCCCTTCCCATTAGCAGGCGAGGGCTTTAGACCGCCGTCACCTAGACCGGGTCACCATAACTCACGCACAGATTTTCGTAAACAATAGGGGACTAGCTGAACAACGTCAGCCGGGATATTTTTGTTTGCTTATGCGCACAATGAAGTGCCATTCCATTCAATCGCGACGCCACCATGCGGAATATTTGAAAAAAAAAAATTCATGTAATATGCTGTAGACTCACATAAATGATATTCAAATTGGCCTCTTCTTTAAACATAGGTAGTTCATTCATCACGGAGTAAAACCTATTAAAATAAATCATTAATGACCATTAAAGCGAACTATTTGAAATAATTCAATTTTCAAATGTCTACTATTTGAGCAATAATGTTGCTATGCTGTTGAAAATTTATTCATATTGCATCGATTTGTAATTGTTTTTTACTTGCTAATAGGATGATTTTTTTAGTTGAACATAGAGAGAAAAATTCCAATTCGCCATTCTTTACATACTAATTGCAAATTATGTAAAATTGTGAGTTTATTTTACAGCCATGGTAAAGGCTGCAAGAACAGGAACAATCTAATTGGTGGTACTTATTTATGTTAATAGCATAGTATTTTTAAATGCCTCCAACATTATTGATTCTTCATCAAATTGGACTTAGGGGTGTGTGTTGATTTTGCATCAAGTAAAGTGGCAATATCACATAATCTCATGTTTAAAATAGACCGAAACCGGATGTAAAATATCAGAAAAAAATCAATTTAAGGATATGTAAACAAAATGGGCAATATTGTTTTATTTAATGATTTCTTTAAATTTGCATGGTTAAAAAAACAAATTGAAATTATAACTCCTGTGTTGAAAAGGAATTGCAAATAAAAAATTAGGTTGGTCATTTGGCATTAAAAACAAGAGGAGTACGTGGGTTCAACACTCTTATAACACGCTTAATGAAGTCGGAAAATGAAGATAGGTACTTTTGATGATTTCTAAAATGGAAGCATTGTAGACAACGCTTGCCACAATGGCCGTTTTTGGTAATTTATTACATGGCTATCTTCATTCCATTACATGGGGTCTTCATGAAGAAATTAACCTATTAAATTAAAAGTGGTCAATTGGTAAATCATTCATGTCTATCTACAACATATACTTTACTAAGATATATCCACTATGGAAACCACGCATGACTTAAAATATTTTGGTTTGCCGGGTCCACCATGTACATGGCTTCAAATGGAGTTGCTCTGAATAAGGATTCATAAGGGTATATTTCTTTCGCGGAATGTGTAGAATGTAGAAACACTCATTTCCGTTATTTATTTATTTATTTATTTCACACCAAAAACAGCATTAAGGCTTTTACACTGGGTTTTGTAAGCAAAATAAATTATGCAAATATAATGAAGGATCTGGTACTTTCCCGGCGAATCTTGTTGATGAAATCTTCTCAGGAAATCATCCGTGTCAAGATGGATAAATCTGCCAACGTTTCAATGGCCAAAATAATCTCATAAATAACAATCATTTTCAACATATGCAATACATACAAAAGGTGTGTATCAAAAATCCAGTCTTTTCAATTGATTACTGAAATTGGTGCGGGAGGCAAAGAGGTCAAGAGAAGAAGAAGTATTTGAGATGGAATTCAAATTAGGAGATGAGCGGTAAAAGAGGGATATTGACAGACGGAAACTGGGCTGACAGTGTAGAGCTTCAGTATTGCGGGTTTTGCGAGCTGGAATGTGGAGTGAAAAGAATGTCAGGAGATCAATGCATCCATTCATGATGCAGTAAAGAAATTTTATGTCGGGTGTCAGTCGGCGGTGGGTAGGTGTAGTAATCTAAATCAGTGAAGTATTTCGGCACGTAAAGAGAGCCTGAGGTGAGGTATGCGATGCCGTACTATTGCTATTAAGAGGTTGAGTGGACGGTTGAGTTTTAGTGTGGTTGGAAAAGCAGTTGACGAAATGGGAGAGCTATATTCTAGGATGGGTTGCACACATCCATGGAGGACTGATTTTAAGTTACTCGGTTCGGATATCTCGTTCAGACGATATAGGGTCCCAACAACTGCCATAGCACTGTTGACAATAGTTTTTATATGATCGTAGAGAGTTAATTTTTGGTCAAAAGTGATGCTTAAATCGGAGTGGGAAATGACAGATGAAATGGGTTGATTATTTAAAGTATAAGTGGAGGAGAAAATGTTATTCTTCAGCGAGAAAGACATCGCAGTAAATGTTCCATAATTCACAAAGAACTGCCATTTATTTCACCATGTCTCCACCGCTTGAAGAGCAGTTTGTAAATCCAGGGATTCAGCCGCGGTGTTATCCCTTATAAATATTTTACCATCGTCGGCATAGAGGAGAACACCACAGCTAGAGAGAAGAAAGTCATCAACAATGTCGTCGACATAGAGAGCAAACATAAGTGGGCCTAATACACTGCCTTGAGGCAGGCCAGAAGAAACAGGTAAGTAGTTCCACGAAATACCTTCTTTTAGAACTCTTTGGTTGCGGGAAGTCAGGAAATTAGAGACTAAACATAAGAGAGTGCCATGGATATTATAACTTGACTGAAGTTTGTGGATGAGGAGGGTATGATTAACGGAATCAAAAGCTTTAGAAAAGTCAATGTAACAAACATCCAGCTGTGACCCTTTTTCGAAGGCAGAAATTATATGGTGGTGCATTATAAAGAAATTAGTGTGGCAGGACCCACCAGGAAGAAAGCCATGCTGAGATGGCGATATGTAAGCGAAAGTTAAATGAAGTATGCGGTTATGGATAATACGTTAAAAGATAATAGATAAAAACTGGTAATATTGAAATGGGTCGATAGTTCTCAACTATGTCCCAAAGACAGATTTCAAAATCACATTTTTAAATTTGATTTTTTCCATTGAGTAGGAAAAATTCCAGATGAAAAGTACGTGTTGAAGATTGGAGATTGAAATGCAAAGACTGGTAGACGTATGACTGAGAAGTAATGAACTAATGTCACCGTAACCAGTTTATTTCGTTGAAGGCAAAGAAGGCAAATAACACAACACTTCTGGAAGACTAGTGGAGATGGCTCAGAGGGAATGAGTGTAAATAGGCTGGACAGGAGGAAGATAGGTGTTCGGAATAGAATGGGTGAAATTGGAATAAAAGTAATTGTTGAATGCTGTAGGCCTAGTGTCACCTGTGTACGATGCACCACCAGGGATGCGAGCTTTTCTTCTTTTCGCGTTAACCAGGGACCAAAACCTTTTAGAATTAACATTAATATCGTCCAAAATCTTTTTCAGATAGCGTAGTCACGGCGAAGAAGATAGCGGGTTTGGCGACGGAGGTTTGCAAAAGCCTCACGGGTCCGGGGACTGGAGTGACGCTTACATAGTTTCCAAGCGGTTAGTTTATTTTTTTAGCACTAATGAGGTTTCTTGGGTTAACCAAAGGGGTCATCGAGTGGAGGAAAATAAATGTTTTTAAGTTTTATTTTAAAACTCTCTATCTTGAATTCAATAATCATAATGCCAAACCAAAGGTAATAAATCAACTGCCCTTTAAAAATATTATTTTATCTGCAGAAATTACAAACTTCACTGAATATTCAATTGAATTTTTATCATAATCGTATGGTTGTCGAAATATTTTATTTGATTAAGTAAATTTATCGGCCTTTGCGTTTTCCTTTTATTACAATTGCAATTAAAAGACGCCATTCAAATGTGCATTTAGGTCATTTCTTCTCAATTCAAGGAAATATTCTTTTAAAACAAATAGATCACGATTTCAAATTTAACGAAACTTTTTTCCTTTGAGATGTTTAAAAAAATTGATGAAAATTTCTGCATCAATTCACCAAAAACTCATTATACCGAGAGTCAAACTTGAGGCTCAACAATTTGCATACAATGGAGATTAACCTAGTAACTAAGTTCAGGGCAGCAAACTAACTAAGCTTGACAAAACCAAACTTGAGTAGCGACTGCCACATGAGTAACGACAGCGTTGAGGGAGCGACTAACTAACCTTGAATTAACCAAACTTGAGGCTCAGCTAGTTACAGATAACGTAACGAAGTAACCAAACTCACAGCCACTGACTATCCAAGCTACCAAAAAAAAGAGCTATCACCTTTAATTGGCGGTGTAACACATGCAATGGTAAAAATTCACATTTGTTGTTTGAACGAAAGTTGCTTCTCAATATTTCAGTGAGAAATAAGGGCCTAGTGGAGTATTCTTCAGTAAATGCAAACGGCAAAAAACCATTCAAAAATTTTCGGAAAAGCTCCAATTGTAGAGTTTCAAGGCTGAAACTTTCTTCAGACCTCAGTGTGAAAGCAAAAGAAGGAACTAATACTTAACAAAAAATGCTCCGGAAAGGTAATTCAGCGGCAAAAACAATATTATAGCGTAAAAATAAAACACATTTCCTATGTTAGAGCTTCAGTATGAAAGAGGCATTTCAAATAAATAGGAATTATTGCAGAAAAGATCACGGCTTCGAATTTCGACGAAATCGGAGCTAACTGTTGTTATTGAGGAAATGGTCAAAAGGAAAATATGATCATAATATAAGTAGACGAGAGGCTTAAAGCAGCCATTGAGTCAGTTTTTCTAAGTTTGTAGTAAATACTATGAAAAATAAGCCATCCTAATTAATGTACTTTCATTCACTAATCATGTAAGAGGAGGACTTTATAATAATTAAAAAAAGATTACGGCTGGGAAATCGTTACTAAAAATGGCTGGTATTTATTCTAAGGGAATGGTCAAAGTATCTACAAAGCAAGGATACGTGCATAAGCCATAGTAGGTAAAAATAACAACTAAACAAGTTTTCGGAGTTCCTTGTGATTCTTTGAAAAAATAAACCATTCTTTCTGCTACACAGGCACACGTTATTGAAGAAAATAGATGAAACTCCGATCCATTTAAGGAAAAATAATGTAAAAAATAAATATAAAATCATTCTAACGGTATAATTGATAGATTGGAGCTCCGCACGGCTATATTTACCGTTTGAAAAGTTATTACAGTAATCGAAGAATTTTACTTCCAAATTATTTTTAACTTAACCATTTGCTCTGAAAACTTCCGAATAGTTAGAGAATGTGTCAACAAATATTGCGTACCTAGATGCCTCCACTCATTCTCGGGAAGTGGAAATTTGAGATATTTTTATCACTACTTTTTGAGTGTTCACAATTGAAATTTTATAATTTCCATGTACATGAAACACGTATTTAAACTGCTTTTTCTCCAATCAGGCAAAAATTACCCCTAACATAAAAACGAAAAATAAACAGAAATGAAGCTTAAAAATAAACGAAGAGAATCGCCTTTTGAATAATGATCTAGGCGAGATGTGGTTGGTGGAAGAGAGCTTTCAACCAAGTTCCCGAATGCAATAGAGATGGTAGCCTTGACAACCCTTTGGTTTCTGTACATTTCAATCGCGGTGTAGCAGTATGGAGTAGGGCTTGTTCAATCTCACCATAACTATGGAGAAATATAAATGAAGCGAACACTCACCGTAATAATTCTTCAATGAATGCAGGCTGCAGACAAAGGGCACTGAATGGCTACTGCAAGAGAAAGAAAGAGAGTTGATGGAGTAAAAACAAACATTTAACGCAATCAAGAGAAAAGATGAAAACAAGGATAAAATGACATCTATGACAAACAATTTTTAATGTTACGGCATTTATTTTGTATCTTTTGAAAATGAAAAATGGATGGAGCCGGTATGAGAAAAAAATTACATAATGATATTGCAAGCAAAATTACTTTCTCTAAAAGGTCTAGCGAATGGGATAACGACTATCTTATACCAATACATAGGTTTTTCTAAACCTGGGAAAAATAGTCTACTGGCACTACGTAAACGCATTGTTTACTGGACTCTGACGTCACGCTCAGCAAACATGGCGATGGGTCGTTTGGAGCGCAAGATTACTATATAATTTTCAAAGTGGAATTTTAAGAACAACTCGCAGGTTAGGTAAGAACTGCTCTCACTGAATTTTCAATGGGGAGGATATTTTTTTAATCGATTAATCATCCATTTTCAGCGGAATTCCCAATTTCCATTCATTTTCGATGGTGTCAGAGTTAAAGACATAACTCACCCGTATTTTTCCTTGAATCAATATCCCATCCATTTCTCATGGATGCATCGACGGCCTTAACCCTTCTACAGGTGAGTCGATGACATCATGAACTAACGCCGAGCGGGTCTTACTTGTCAGCCATCCGTCGATGCCGCGCATGAACCTCGCATGGTTCATAGCTGTTCACACTCCTGCTAGCGATTCCTTTTCTCAGCGGGAAGTTCTCTCTGATCGACTGGGTTACTACAACTCTCATGACGTCATTAACTCGTGAAAAGTAGAGTCGCATTTTCTTATTTCAAAATTTTCAGAGAATGGATTAATAAGGAAGATTTATATTCCTCGAACCTATCTTTCACTACTTTCCGCTGCACTTTGGTGACATGTAATACCTCTCATAGATAATGCGTCTCCTTGAAGAAGTTGCTTCTAAATATTCGCTGATTGTCTTTCTGACGGCTTTGCTGTTAAATGCGGTGTTGTAAAAGAATGATGGGATGAAATGGATCGAAAGAGCGATTACTGGGGAAATCCTTGTAAGAGTGGGATACAATAAAATCCTAGTGTGAAAACATTGATCATAAGAGGATAGAGCTTCATCGGACATATGTTGCGACATAATGGCCTGATGAAGAGAATAGTTGTGGTACAGGAATCGTAAAGGAAGACGGGAACAAGTAAAAAAGAATATTACAGAGTGAAAATCCGTAGGGGTGGGAAGATTAGCTGACTGGAGAACTTAGTGGAGAGAGCTGCTTCAAGCTAATCAGCTAATCTTAGTGACCAGTGATGATGATGATACCTCAAAATATTTTTCGTATATCCTATGAAACAAAAACTTGTATTGGAATAGGCTCCTTTATTACTCTACATCTCTATAGTACACTAAGAGCCACCTCTAGGCTGACTCTTGGCAGGAAGTGACAAAAAATATGCATGCTATGGCGAAAATAAGAAGTACACATTCTTTCAAGTTGTTTGGGATTCCACCAAACATACAGAGCTCCATAAAAACCAAGACGCAGCACAAAAACACTAATATAGGAAGCTTAAATCCACCAAATTTTAGAAAAGGTTAGAATTCAAAGAAGTATATGTACCCAGGGTAAAATTAAAAAAATCTATCTTCTAAATGTAGTAATATATATAAATCCTTAACTTCAACATTTTTCCAGGAATAAAAGTGGGAGGGGAGGGGTCGGTCACCCCCTCATTCCCGTAATCCTGAAAATTTACCTTAATACCCCCTGAAAGAGAAAACCAAAATGCTAATTAAAGCGGCGGCTTAGAAGAGTCGACATAGTATCCTTAGGAAAGGCAATATGATGATGGCGAGAGCGTCTCGTGGCCCACTTCCTTCGCTCGAGCGCAGGTAGTTTTCTTAGACTGGCGCTGCAAGCCTCCCGACCACCACTGCCACCTGCCGGACATCTGCCGCAGTACGTGCCTCCGACTCATCTCCTAACCTCCAAGGTGCATTAAAGAGCTAGAAGTTCTGATTCATATTAAGGATTCGGTTCACGTGATATAATTGCACCAGATGAAAAAGGAAAATGAGTCTGGAGCGAAGTCCTTCTCCGTCTGATATCCTAACGATAAAAGATCCCAAGCCAAACGGGCTCGTTTAACTATTTCTCTTTATGGACAACAGAGAGAAAACTAGAGAAAAAAAGAGACCGATATATTTCCGTTTTTCGATCCAACGCCTTCATCTGTTCCTATCGTGGCAAAAAATTCGATGGCCTTAACCCTTTCGAAGATAAGTCGATGACATTTCGATCTCATACCGAGCGTATTATCCCTTCTCCACTACTCATCGGCTTGCTCATGGCTTTCGTTCAGCTCGCTTTTTACGCTCATGCGAACGACTTCTTTCTTCAATATAAGGTTCAGACCTGAACGATCTCTTGTAACGTCAACATTTAAAAAAAACTTGACGGCAACCTTCGTTTTCTTTTTAATTTACAAAACAGGATTTGCATATGGAATATATTCTACCCTGATGACATACCTTTCCCCTCCAGTGGCGCAGCGAGGGGGGTTTTGGGGGATAAAACCTCCCCCAGAGCTCAGAGAAATTTTTAAGCTTAATTATTTTAGTTAATAGGATTGATATTACTAATAGAGTAGTGTAAGGATGATTAAAATATCCCTCAGAAAGCCGTAAAACTCACCATTTTGAACCATTTATCTATAAAATTCCACAATTTATTAATCTCGCACCTACTGCTTATCCTGGTGGGTACCCCATACCTCCACACCCCCCGGTATCTGTTGCACCTAAACCCCCCAGCCTTAATTCCTAGCTGCGCCCCTGTTCCCCTCCATCTACCGCATTCCACCTGTGAATTGCCGTTTCAGGTTTGATCAAAGACCAAATAACTCAATCAACGGCGTATGCAATTCCGACTGCATACTTGATTTAAAATTCAGAGGACCCGCATTAATAATTCAGTCAATCCTTACATACATTCCCTGCACTTCATTCACATTCACACCAAAGACAGTACTCTCACCGATTCCACGCTCTGAACTGAATATTAAAATGACCCCTAAAACTGCAGAGTAGCGACAGTTGACAAAGGATGACCCGAGGAAGAGCACCTTTTTCCTGGCCAGCGCCTCAGCAAAAAAGAGAACACCAGAGAGATGCGACCAGCCAATTTCCGAATTGCTGGACGACGAAGATGGTAAAAAAATACTCCCAAAACTTAACTTAAAAAATGAGCTACGAGTACCAACAGAATCCCCTTGATACTGATTTGCAAATGGCCATTTTAATGGGATACTTAAAGGGTAATAACGTATAACTCATTTAACCACCCTATAGATAGCCATTCCAAATAATCTCAGCTGTTATCGATATGCTAATGACAGCTATAAGCACCAGTAACTGCCTATATAAATTCTGATTAATTACTTAGACAATAATTAAAAGCCTTCGGTTGTCTCTGGCCATAAATTCTTGTTTCATCGCCGTATGCTGTGCATACTATTTTCATATTCTACATGTATAGCCATAGGATTTATAGCACTTGGCTAAAAATATAGAATCGACAAGTTGGTTTCGCTTTCTGGCATCATTTCTCCAGCGATACTATCATTGACGAACCGCCAGGCGGAGCACTTAGTTTAATATGACCTATAAAAATAAGATAACGTTAGGTTCTGGCCATAAAACCATAACTCCAATGGCTAAATGGCTCACATTTAAGCTAAAAATAACGTGAATAGTGAAGTTTTTATCGCCAGACGTGCTTGGGATTAGAATTTTCCAGCGTTAATCGATGATCGTCATGCATTTTAATTCTAATTCCGCACAAAATTCATCCTTCCTTTCCTTATTTTAGGTACCGACTGCTTTCACCCAAACTATCATTAAACGCCTATAAACGAATAGAAAATCTAATATGCAACACTCATTAAATAACAGTCCATAATTTGAGAGACAACACTCAAAAGATTGCAGATGATAGAGAGCATCTTGCATTCTCTAGGACCTACGAAAAAGAATTGTGAGAAAAAACCCACCCATTCGATAAGTGAAAAAACGTTAAATTGTTCCATTCAAGTTTTAAGTATCATTTATTTTGTTTTCATGCCCTGAATTTGTAAGGCGGTAAGATATTTAGTTTCTACTGAAAATGTAGAAAGTTAAAATGGATAGAAATTTTTTATCACTAAGCGCACAAAAATTATACACAGGTCTTGCGTATTTTTAGGTGATTTTATTGGAACCAGTGCAAAACAATGGCTTGAACCTTGATCCATTAAAAAAAATTATCAGAAGAATATTAGGATAAAGATCATCGTACTGGTTATTTAAAAAAAATTAAGTAAAAATATTGATACAGCAGTCATTACAAGTCCATTTTCTTGCTAAATCGTTTCTACGCATGTTTTATAAGAGCAGGACTAAATTCAGAATCTCATATATTCTCAACCGAATATTATTCCTACAAAAAATGGTGGAATAATAACTTCACACTCGATTAGAGTCACCAAGCCTAAAATTCAGTGTATTAGTTAATTTAAATGTAAATCTTTTTGAAGATGTTACCTTTTTTCACATTTTTCATAAATATTTCCATGTTTTCTCCCTGAAGGCAAGAGTTAATAAAATGTGGGATAGGGCAAATCGAAGTATAAAACTTTTCTTGATCAGAACGTAGTAAAATAAAGGGATGTCCACTCATAATAACATTATTTCATCGATTAACCCATAAAGTGTGAAATTCGAGTTGAGAAATCGTTCGAAGAGATTGAGTAAGCAGAATTTTGAATCAAGAAAAGAATACTTTGAACGACAAGTAATATCCCTTTTCAAAAAGAGTTACCGAGTTCATGTCTAGTTTTTTTAACCAATCCGTTTTAACAAGATCATTTTGATAACTATGAGAGGAATGTCTTCCTTCGCCCCCGTGTTTCAAGAAGAACTGAAGCTTCCCTCAACATTTCTCACACTTCCAATGAAGGAAGTTTGAAGTAATTACGAGAAAGAGAACGAGTTTACAATCTCTCGCTGAGTTCGTTCTCCGCACTATTTCCTTTCATTTCGCCAGCGTCGATGACCTCCGATTCTTATCCCCTTAATTTGATTTTAACTGCTAATGAGATTCCAAAGATAGCCGTCGACACAGAAGTGATCTCTCGCGGATACGAATCTGCATTCGGTGCAATCGTAGCGTGGAGAACGTTTGGTTTTCTCTCCTCCACACGCACTCTCAACTCCCTCTCATCTGTGTTCGCCTTTAGATGCGAGTGAATTGGTTCCGCGTTCCTCCGCTACGCTTTTCCTCTCGAAGCGAACCGAATAGCCCACATAAAGCCTCAAACTACCATTTGACAACTTCCACTATGGTATAATAAGAGTAGGAATCGGAACTTACTCGGTCTCTCCACCCCTACTTCTCCCTTTTCCCACAGCTCTCGAACACGGCTATACAAGAGCATCATCCGACCGGTCGTACTGTATGCATGCGAGATTTTCGCCAGAAATAAATCCATACGCAGAAAACTGGAAATCTTCCAGAATAAGTCAATACGTCACCTTCTACAAACTAGTTGTCTTGTCAGAATCTCCGATATCCTATCTATGCGCATACTCCCCACCATAAACGACTTTATTTACCACTTAGTCACTAATTTTAAGCCCAGGCTGAAGGGCACTAAAATCACTTTACTTACAGAAATCCGGAATTATGATCCAAGTATTCTAACGGGACATACACTGCCTTATCAAGTTACTCTTCTATGAGTCTTTCCTATGTCTTGACCTCCTTCTAATCTTAGGTTTCATTATTCATGAATTCAATTTCAACGGTATATATTTGTTTGAATTAAAAAAATAAATAGAAAAGAATTTTTTTTAAATATGAAATTACAATGGAAACCTCTTTGCTAATGCTATGTAGCAAAGATTAATTTAAATAACTAGTTGAAAAGGTCAAAAAGATATGGCAAAAATATAATGAAATATTTGGAAAAAAATATTAATATTAAAAAAATAATAATGTATAATAATAAATAACCAAAAATTTTTTAAAATGTAATAACATCTGTAATGTTGTACCAATGTAATGGCTACCAAAAAAGCCAATATATCTGTTTTAAAATATTTTAGTTGTAAGTTTCTATTTCACACAGACAACACAATACACCCACAACAGTAGGTACACGTGCGCCATTATGAATTGATGATTTTAAACTGGCTGGTTAGGGTGAGCCAAGTCTCACCGGTACAGCATTAAACTAACAGACGTGACTATAACTTACTCAAAGAATACAACCGCGGTCTGGTCAGCAGAGTGACTAGTACGGGGTTAAGTGCACCTTAAGTGCTTCAATTCCACGCAGAATCATTCGCCTTGAAAAAAAACCGATTTGCGCCAGATGGTTCCATCGCTTGATAATAGATATATTATTTATTTTGGCCCTAGGTGGTGTCTGGCTGCCAAACATGCACATGACAGCCTTTCTGTGCTCTCCGAGGCATATTTCAACTTATATCGTTTCTTTTTGTAATTTTAGTCCATTTTTAGCAGTTTTCTCAATGAGTGAACACCTCATATATAGGTTTATTGTCTGTTTGATAGGCCCTCTAGCCTTCAGCGTAGCATGAAACAAGCACTGATATATCGATGCAACTTCACCTAAGATTTCACCATCAATTCCATCTTCGAAAAATATGCATGGGAGGCTCTAACCTAATCTAGAAAGCGAGTTGATTTATAGCTTTATAAAAATTAAGTTTTTTTTTTCTAAAATCGGTTAGTGCCAACTTGTTCTGCGAAGTTTTGAAGTGCCGACTCAAATTTTCATCGGTATTTTTTTAGTTAGTAGGACCATGCAGTAGGGTAAAACGATATTATACCAAGTAATGCGGACAATAGAATTTTAAGCTTGCATGAAAATAAATATCTTAACTTCTATTTTTACTTGAAATTTTGCTCCTTCTGCCGCTAGGATCACATTTTCAGCACACAAAGCCTGTTGCTTTCTTTGAATTCAATTCACGCAGTAAGATGACATGGTGAAGTTATTGTCGAAGCAAAATGAGTCAGAGTGATGAACTATGGAGCTGAGAAGGGAGGCTGCTAAGTAAATCCACATCCGGCATTTCAATACCCGTTATTCTTAAATACCATATTCTTTAACATTTAGGGACAACTTTCGACAAAATCAATTAAGTTCCTGATACGAGGGGCATACGATGGTGAAAATGTAGTCTCCAATTTTTTTCTCATAGTTGCTGAGATTGTTTGTCAATGCATTTTACATTTTTAGATGCGCTTGATGAATTTCGATCCGCGAGACGATCTCTTGTGATTCCTCATTGAACCAGTTTCCCGTAGGTAGGCAAGGACCGCTTCTTGAACGTCGTCGTCATTCGCGAATTTTCGCCCTCCAAAATATTTTTTTAGGGCAGGAAAAAGATGATATTCACAGAGGGCGACATTTTTGCTGTAAGGCGGGTGATCAATCACCTTCCGTCCAAATTGCGCGAAGAGTGACGTTGTTTTGTGGGCCACATCCTTGTCCCTTGTGGGCATCACGCCTTGTCCTGGTGCAATCGAATGCCTTTTGTCAACCTGCCGCATCTTTTGCTCTCGAAAGCCCTTCGAAGTTTACTTGGGGTCTCATAGTTCCTCTCGGAGTTGATTTTTGTCTCCTTGGGCATGAAATTGACCTATCAGGAACAGTAGCGGATAAAGAGAAAACTCAAGAAGGGGGAGGGGCGCAAAAGATATCTTGAGTTACCTTTACTTTTATCGTAACAAAAAATAATCAAGTCACATGCAGAGCTACTGAAATTTTTAATTAACACTAGAAGGACGGCAGGGGTCATTTGACCCATTTTCAGAATTCAAATTTATTTTTCTCTTATTAAAATATTTTTTTAAATTTTGAAACTTTTTGACTTTGTTTATTTTGGTCTATATTTTGATAAATTAGTGAAAACTCAACAATAATGTTTTGTTTTAAATTTTTATGACGTGTTATACCTAGAAGGACGGCTAGGGGTCATTTGACCCACAACTGGTTTTCGCGCTATTTTCTTGCCCGTGGGCACTTTAGTGCCACGTATATCATATACTCAGCAACTGGCTAGTGTGGTAGATGATTTGCTTCATTTTGAATATGGAAGTACCCGGTTCAATGCCAGTTTCGTCCCAAGGGCTCCTATCTGTATTCGAAAACCTAGGCATAGCGACTTGTTGTGCACAATCTTTCGATATTTTTTGGGCAGCAAAGAGAAATAAAACCTTTTCAATCCTTGATTTGCGTAAATTCATGTAATTATGATATTTTAATTTTGTTTTATTTATTGTTCAATGATTATTGTATTACCCACACCGGAAAATCGTCACGTATCCCAAGAATTGTTTTCCGTCGTCCAAGATTCAGAGCTCTTAGAGACATTATTTTCAATATCGACTCATCAGGTTTACGAATAACTTTAATTTTTCTGGCCTGACGGCACTGTCACTTGACCTAGCCCCTTTGCCGTGTGTCCAGCATTAGTGCCGCCTGACCTCGTCGGGGTTTGGGGCGGGTTGACTGCATTCTGCGCCCTGGGGAAAAATCCTGTCTCTTTTTGAGAGAGCGGAGGAATGGGTGGACTGTAAAATTCTACTGTAAATACTACCCTTGGAATCCGCACGTAGGTCGGAAAAGAAGCATTACTGCAAGTTCCTGGAATATTCGAATCAGGATACGGTTGGCGGTTGAGACCCTGCCTTTCGAACGGCAATTAGCGTTACTTCTGATAATTTTGTCCTTTTGTATGAATTTCTAATGCTCTCCAGCTCTCTATACCTCCAATGTAACTAGAGAAGATTCTACCATAATGCACTTTCGTTTGTAGATTTTTTTGCATGCATATCAGTAGTGAGTTGAGGAAGAAAGTAAGAAGTCAAGAAATATATCAAGAAAAGAGAATCGTCGCGATTCAAATAGCTGTTGGGAATATTGAAGATCAGTCGGGAAGTGAATCGTAAACATCAGTTCAAGGACATTCTGACCAATCCATCAACATCTGCGTGTGATGGAAGCGACGAAGTCCAAGATAGTGAATCCGATGGCGACTTTGGCGTGATAGCAAATGCACAGCTCTATTCAACAAAATGCAGTTTTCCTTTTATGAGGTAAATTCCAAATAGACCAGACAAATTTGGAATCGAGTACTGGGTTTTGACAGATGTGAAATGAAAATACAGCCTAAATGAATTACCATACTGTGGCAAAGATGATGATTGGCCATCAAATCAAGTGTTAGGGAAATAAATAGTTACTAAAGTGACCGTAACATACAAGAATTCAGGAATAAATGTAACTTGTAACAATTATTTTCCATCCATCCAGCTGGCAGGAAGTCATAAAAAAATGGAAAACTTCTCTTGCATGGACGATCTGAAAAAAACAGGCGTGACACACAAATATCCATGACCCCTAAAATAGCCATGTAATCCATTCAACACGAGTGTTCAAAAATACCTTAGGCCATACTCTTACGTAGAATCAGGCAAACTAGAACAATAATGTACTTTCACTTAGCAGCATGATCTCAGACGACACTATTTCCGAAACGAATAAAAGAATACCAGAGACCATCCTATTTCATAAAAAAAACAAAGTGGGAGTAGATATGATGGATAGCATGTATAAATTTATTTACGCGTCTCCAAATCCAACAGCCATGTCTCCACGGGCACAAAAAAGAAAAAGGTGCCAAATACCATCAAATTGAATCATTGCACCAATTTCCTTTCCATTTTCCTAATTCCTTTTCATGTGCAAATGGCTGTTGTGCTAACACCCCCTGCCACACGCTTTTAAGCGGCTTGCGGGTTAGTGTGTAGATTTAAATGTAAATGAATAAATTGTCCAATGAACACATTCAGCGCAAAAAAATATTTTGTGGAAACAGCGCTAAAAAATACTGTCTGTCTGAGATTTACAACAAAATAAGTTTTAATAATTTTAATGCAAATTTTGTAAAACCAGTACCCCTATTGTTTAAACATGTAACACAACTTTTGTATTAAGGGTATGTATTTTCATTATTTGATTTGCAATCGACTACTACATACGGTTTAATTCATGATTCTTTAAAATAATTGTTATTAACTTTTGACGATGGAAATAATATTTAATAATGTTAAATAGTGTTTTTAATGAACTGATTCAATAATTAATACGATTTAACTGAATAATGGTTGAAAATTAGGCGTTTTATTCCAAAATACATTTTAGGGGTCAAATGACCCCTAGCCGTCCTTCTAGGTAGCGCGAAACTCCCGTCCTCCTAGTGTTAAAGCGATTATACACGTATTCAAAACAATGCCATCTTATAATATAAAAGTAACAATTGTGGTTCCACTCTGTTTGGCAATACGGGTGGCCCCACAAAGGGGGGGAGGGCTGTATCTGTATCCGCCACTGTGCAGGACACATTTTCTGTCCCAGAAGGCGGAAGCTATAATCTTGCTCGTTGAATTTTGAGAATTCCACCCTTCGTCATGAACGTGGAGGCGTCAAGCAGCAAAATTTTCTGCTCTACTTCCGTACATTTTTCGAGTCTATGCCCTTCGAAAAACACACTTCTTCCAATTGGCGATGAAATTCAAACGGAGCAAGCTTCTTCGCACGCAAAACCTTAATGATAAGCCGCAGTTCGCCCTCGACGGGAGCAGCAGTCGGGACGCCCACCGCAAATGGGTGCTCTGCCGATAATTATCTTGCTGCTGAGAAACCTTTTATGCGACGGAGGACCATCAAACACGACAGGGTGGCTAGATTTAGCGTAGTACTGCATGCGGCAATTCCTAGGATTTCGAGACCTTACTTTTCATATGCCCCTCGAACATTTCTAAGAGCCTCAAAATTGTTTGCGCAGATAACTAATGAATACGCAATCTTGTATTCGGTCATTCACAGCAGAAAGAGCATAAAAGGCATGCTGAAAGAATTGCGGGTTGGCTAACAGTGGACCAAGAAGAGAAAGAATGGCACTGAAAATAGAAGAATAATATTTTTATGGTTAAGTTTCGGCGTAAGTAATAGCTCTTTATCTGAACCTATTGCTGCCGTTTCAAAAACATACATCTGCAGCATTCATCCGTGTCAAATTACAAAAATATACTGGCTATTTTCGTCAAAAAGGTATTTGCCCACTCAGCGACCATATTTTCAGAACCCACTGCTTTAAAAAAAAGAAGTTGATGAGTCACTAGCCGGTGGACAAAGCATTGTTCTTATATTTACTATTGTACATATTTTTGCGCGCAAAGTTACCGATTACTTTTATTTTTAGCATGGATAAAACAACGTTACATGAAGATGATATGCGTGTAGAAAGTGTTCATGATTTTATTGTTGAATTCATGACTTCAAGACAATATTTCACTGAGGATATTGTGTAATATAAAAAATAAAGAAATCATTTATACATCTGCAATATTGGTAGAGTAGTTTCCAAGGGTCAGCCTAGGAAAAAAGAGACAAAAGAAAACAACGACATTCTATACTCCGCCAATGCGTAGCAGTACACATTATGCACTGCATATAGCGGTAACCCATGGAAACTGATTAACAGGATATTGACAGTCGCTCCACCGGAAATAATCAGATTGGGGGGGGGGGGGTGAAGAGGTGGAATTATAAATAGGGGTGTCGAGGGGTCAGTCAGTTTGGGGGGGGGGGGCACAGTGGCTTGAGATTAAAGGAAAGATAGAAGAGGAAGTATTGCGACGCACAGACATACTTTGCTCTCCATCGTACGTATACATTTGAATGGAGATGATCGTTACGCCCCGGCATCGCATCGTCAGGCCTTTCACCAATTAGCGTGCTCACAAACCTTTCCTCGCCCTCTCTCAGGCGTTCTCCTCATTGCATAGCCTCCTTTTCCACAGTCGGAAAGGAAAGAGCAAAAGACCGAGTCAGGGAAGTGCTCTCGGCGTATTTGGACTGAGGCGATGGCCGTAAAAACTGCCTCAGAAAGATGCTTAATAAGCGGCACGGAGCTTCCAGATTCACCCAGCCTGTTACAATGTCCGCTACAATTCATTCCGCAGTCCGAAAATGAGCCTTCGTAAGAGACATTAAGTGGATGCATATGGACAAATACTCGCCATTAATGGACAATAATTTGGATGACTCAGTTCTCATGCATAGCTGAATACTCATCAGGGCTCCCAAGGGTCCCTATCCAAAAGGTTCACAAGAGAAGCATTAGTTTCAACTCAGTGATCTAATGCTTTGCTATTTTATAGTCTACATTAAATCGCGTTATTAAACTCGTGGATTTTTATTTGACATCATCAGCAATAAATCTATTTGACAACCACTATTAATACTAATAAAATAGTAATTATGACCGCGACAAATGATTACGATGTGAGTTTGATGCACATTATCAATTCCAGTTGGATTCCAACGAGAGTTTGAGAGAACACCTGTAGGTAATTCTTTATTTTTGATAATTGTCCTATACATTACGACCTGACGTAAAGAAGCATAAACAGGTAGGATGAAATCTGTTGATAATGGTAAAGAAGATAATTAAAACCACTTCTGGTGTATCACTTGAATATTAAAACATATAATCATTTCAATAAAGGGTACGATGCAAGTGCTTACCTCATCATCATCATTAGTCAACAATCCTAAGATTGGTTTGACGCAGCTCTCCATTTCTCTCTCCTATCCGCTAATCTCTTCATAGCTACATATTTATTCTCTTTTACATCCTTTATAACCTGTCCTATATAACTCATTCGGGGCCGTCCCTTGCCCTTTTTCCCTTCCACTTGTCCTTCAACGATGGTCTTTATCAGACCATCGTGCCTCAAAATGTGGCCAACTAAGTTGTCCCTTCTTCTGCTTAATGTTTTTAGGAGGCTTCTCTTTTCTCCCACTCTCCATAGCACTTCCTGGTTAATTTCATCATTTTTCGGAAGAACTTAGTTACGGGCTTCAGAAGATCAAAAACTCTTTTGTAGTGATTTTTGACCTCCGGAGACCTTTTTCGCTCACGGAAAAATAGCTTGATAATCATTCAAGGACAGGCGGAAACGCTTGCACGGCCTCTTCCTCTACAGCTTTACTCATCTTCCTAATCTAAATCTTAACCTAAAACCAAATATTGTGCATCCTTCTTAGTCAAATCTTCAACATTATGGTTTTCCCACTAGGAAATCTAAGGGGAAGCCAGAAAAAACATGCATTCAAATCGGCACTTTATTTATGCCTGCTCCATTAAAATGCAATTTTGTAATGTAGTTCTGCCTTTGCTTGAATACACTATGTGCCAGTTTGTTGCCATGTTATTTGCACCTATTCGAGTTCTGCTCTGAGGTACATTATTGCAGTCGATACTGATTCTGTTATCCAGTTATTGTTTTGTTTTTTACTCTCATCTCAATATCTAACTCCATATAATAAATAATAATAAATATTTAACTTACATTTGGAATTGTGACAGCTAAGTGGTATCTCTCTTAAATGATCTGTAACTTCTGTTGCTCGAAGCGATATTGCCCAGATCAAATAACTACATATTACTATTTTTTTATTGTTACATATATTATTTCATTCTCCACCCGCCAAGCTAGAATTATAAAGATGGAGCACGGTCAGTGACGTGCCTCTCTTTTGAACATCAGTGCCAAGGAACGGTGACTACACATCGTAAGAAGGATACTACGCAATGCTGCACATTATTACGACTACCAATGGCAAACTCAATGGCCTTCACGGTACATAATTGAGAGTTCATCGCCTTTTCTCGGACTCGAGGTTCCAGGCAAGCCAATTAATACGCTATTTTCTCCCTCTCTTATGAAATGTAAGTAAAAATTAAGAAGCAAGTACTAACACGTTAATTGTAAATTGAATTATCAACATGGAATGTGATTAGTCAATAAAGAATCTATTATTAATGGCATAAAAAGTTCCAAACACTAATTTAACTAAACAAAATTGTGAATGTATTTAAAAAGAAGTAATATCGTAGGATAGAGGAGGTTCTTAAAGCAGCCACTTTGGGAAGGCCATCTTATTGCGGCATTGAAAGATATCGGACGCACTTATTATTTTACTTATCGGCAGGAAGACATTTCGAGGAATACGTAGGTACGAAGAAGACAAAAAAAGCGAGGGATTATAAGCGATGGAATATTTCCTCGTGGGGGGCGGCGCACCTTCTCCGCTTCGCCTCGTATTCCACGCCGAGCGGCATCATGAAGGGGGGTGAGGGGGGGGGTGATCGCCCTTGACCGCGAAAGCGGAGTCGTTGGCCGCTTGCCCCACACGCTGGAATGTCCCACTTGATAGATGGAGGAGGGAAGGGGAGAAATGGTAAAAAAACAGCCTTCGTAACGGAACCGTGGCCTTGTTCTCTCGCAGCCATCGCCTCTCTCACCCCCCACCCACTGCGTCTTCCAGCGTGTTCCTTGGCTGCTGGGCCCACGCAAGGCGCACCCCGCTCTTTATAAAAGCGCCGCGATGCGCTGCCTCCTTGTTTGACGCGTTGTCGTCCTCTTCGGCTGGACGGACGCCTCTCATCTTTTCCCCAAAACGGTCCGCGTCCTTGCCGGGCCCTCCAACCACCCCTCTCTATCATTCTACCCTCCTCACCCACCCCACCCCGTTCGCATTATTGCATTCCGAGTCGGGAACGGCGCCTCTAAAGACGGGGAGAGGAGGGGAGCGTGAGAAGGAAAGGCCACCGGAATCGCCTTTGAAGTCATAGCCGCACCTCCAATACTCTGCTCCCGACGCGAAGACGAAAGGGCAATACGTTTGCGCTTATGAAGACGTTTTATTTAGGTATTAACGGGGCTTTACTAATCGGCCAGGTGGTCTGTCGTACATGTACTGGAGCTGGGAATCTCGATTCATTTGGAGGATTCGGTTTCCGTGATTTGATTCATGACAATGATTTGATTCTTCAAATCATTCGTGGTGAATGAAATAACAGAAACAATGAGTTATTTGAAAGATTCTTAAATTAACAACGCAGCTCTAGTATATACTGGTCTCTCTTCCGGTTTGAGAGGTAACGATAGCTACAAATTCAATGGTCCTTATGTCAGCTAGATATTTACGGGTTTTTGGTTATATACCTATTTAGAGGGATAAGTTAACGCCGCAGCAAGAAGGTTTTTAAAAACATTTTTGCTCCAAAATCACTTCGGTTCGTTGATAATGATGATTTTCACAATATACATTTAGACAAAAGACTCTCCTGGAGCATTGTTGTCTGATTGTCTTCAAAATAGAGCCTCCAAGACATCACGCAATTATTTTAATCAGCAATCTACTGAACGAGAACAGAATTATCAATAATCTGTATAACATAAAGCCCCTAACGACCACTCATTCATTCCTTCACTCACTCACTCATACCAATGTTCTTTAGTAATATCGTTTACTGGTATTACAGTTCGAAATTTTAAGGAAAATCCCATCCGTCTTCCCCTAAATTTTATTATCTATCCAATAATCCAAAATTAATTTTATTGAAGGCATGCGATATTAAACATTTTAGACCACCGCCGTAATGAAATCGAATGTGACTTGGCCCCTGTCCGTCTTGTTTTATAATAAGTACCAGAATGCTTTTAAACCATGACAAATATTCTATAATAATTATTGCTTTCTATCGTTACATGAATTATGAAAATCATGATGATACGAATCAGAATGAAAGCCCTTGAAGGTGCACCAGTGGGATGACCAACAGTTGGGCCATTGCGTAACGAGTATTGAATACAGGAAATAATTCACAGCATAATTATATAACTCAAAGAAATGCTCTTCGCAAAATAAAATATACAAAGCTTTTACAATAACAGTTTGCTCTATACAAGTAATCAATGGGTATTCTTGAGCATGACTGTGATACAAAAAACAATTAAATAATAACAGAAGGTTATGTTGTAAATGCAATTTAGCAAAGTAAATGCCTTAGATTCTTCTTTTCCGCGTGGAGATAACTGAGAAATCACAGGAAAAGATGATGATGGCATTTTAAAAAGAACTAGCCGTTATTCATGGATTCCTGATTCTCGCGCTGTTCGAGGGAAATGTTTTCTCTGTGTAATTTGGATTGGATTGCGGAGGTGCTGATCAAAGAGTTAACTTGTATTTTGAACGTGATTTCCTCACTCTATGTTAGTAAAGCTTCAAGAGCAGTGGGCGTGACTTATATTTCCTCGTATCCTTATTCCCGAGTGCCATTCACACGGCCCATCCAGCCACAGATAGCCTGGAGGATGAGTACAACCTCCTTCGGGATATGCAGCGATGGCCCCGCACGGAGTGAAAGCGCCGAAGACCCGGTACTCGCCGGAATGCACACGAAGGCCGCGACATCCCAAGAGCAGAAGCATCTTCTATTTTTTCAGGGACTCATTCCTCGTTATTGTTAACTTCCTATTTAGCTTCAGGGAAAATTTCCTACACATCGTTCAAATCACTCGAAGATCTGTCCGCCGTGTCGGATTGAATTTTTTTTAGATATTTGTACTTTAATTTCGTCATTCCACATAAAATAATCCTTTTTATAAATAATAACACATAAATTCCTAATCCTATGGACCTAGACATTGATTATAGCTGCTATTTCGGTTGTTATGTGAGTTTTTGACAAACTTGATGTCGTCGACCTCAAAAACTCGTCTTAGGTGTATTGGTATGCCTAGGCTATATCCCAAGTAATGTGTGCGAATTCAAAATTAATAATGTAGCGCGATAATAAGCACATGTGTGTCGTGTGCTCCAATTGAATTAAATGCGAGATAAATAACCCGCTCTGCACTTGGGTATGAGGTTTTACAATGGATTAAAAATGCGAGTTTCAGAGCCCTTTTCAATTAACACGATGACATTCACGACGCGGTTTAATAAAATTTTACTGCGATTATTCGCCACTTTTTTTGTTCTCCCTCCCCCATCCCCTCCGCGCTTTCGCACGCATTTCATACACCCGCGGTCATCCGCCGCCTCCGAACTAATTTGCAGTCCCGGAATACTACCTCACCCACTTTTATTTAGGTGGCTTAGGTTTATTTGCATATCTAGCCTCATTTTATATGCAAATTCAACTTCATTTAAAATATTTTTACACTATGCAAATCATTAGCATCATTTATGACGGAATTTTATGCAATGATTACCAGAAAACAATGAAAAGTTTCATACCTTTCTACGCAGTATTCTTATAGCCGAGTCCGATAAACATCACATGTATATTTGCATGGCAACTTATGTGTATTTTATGGTTAACTTATTTTCTATTTGAAACATCAATTCATATTTGCATCTCTATGAACAAATAGCCACACAAATGCAGTACATGAAATAAACATTCCGATCGCCGTGTTTCTTTGGATCTAATTTGGAATGACGAGTCAATTTATTGGATATAATGGTATAAAACGCTTCATGAACGATCGCGAGTAAATGCTTGATATCTATGGTAGTTTTAGTGCAGAAATGTACGATAAATACGAACCAAATATTAAGAGCCCTAAACGTCATGTCAGAAAAAGCTCATATTATCCACGTAAAGACATATACAAAAAATGGTCTAGTAATAACAAAACAGATGACAATCGAAATTCCTATGTCCAGACCTGCACATTTCGATTTAGGCTAGGGGCGATCACGCCTAAAGTGGCGCTGGTATCGACGGAAGGGCGGAGAATGCGAGGCATAAGATGGTCGGAATGAATTGGACGGTCGTGAGAATGAGAATATTCTCGTTTCCACGTTGATGAGCGGTCAGCTCGTGGCGAATGAAAGATGAAAGTAATGGCGGAAGTGCGATGCGAGCGCCATGTCCCGCGGCAGCGGTGACTTTGAGGAGATCGGCTCTTTCTTCTTGAGAGAGGAGGAGGAAAACGGGAAAACGGGGTGGCTGTCTCTCGTTGCGATTGGGAGGGGGGAGATAACAGGGGTTCTCTCTCTCTCCCTTCCCCCCTGTCATTACAGCCCCCGTCGCCACAGGTAGGCATCATTCCATTTTTGAGGATCGCTGGATGAAACGACGCATTCGGCGTGAGAGGCAATCACCGTTTGCGGATGAAAATCGCGGACGTGAGGCCTTTGCACGCGGAGACGGAAGAAACTCATACAAAAGGCGATGGAACGAAAGCAGGATGCGTGAAATGGGTTTCCCTTCGCAGCAGAAGAAAGGCTCGCTCTTGCCAGCCGTGTGCTTGGTACGTCGCGTGCTAATCCGCGGTTAATCCCTCAAAATAATCTCCATGGAAAAGGCCCATAAGTAGAGTAGCCCGAGCGAAGAGTGCTTTCCCCACAGTTGTTGGCATAAGCGTTGAGGATAGGTAGCAATTTATTGGGACTTACATATGGTGAATGATTAATTCTCCGGGATATCCGAGTATCGCACCAGAATTCAATCCTGCTTTAGGAATTCACTGCCGACATCATATAACGGTTGATACGACGAGGCTAAAATTAAGCTAACGACAACATTTAAGCATCTTTTGAGACGATACACGAAATCAAATCCCCGTGCATTACATTCTCGGCAAAATTTGAACCGCTGAGGGTAAGTATCTGGATTATGCCTGGGGATTAACGGTAATTGCATCATCATGAAAATTGCATCATGTGAAAAGTGCTCACTCATGATTTCTCATTGAAAAGACCACTTATCACTAAGGGGAAATAATAATCATTGCAAAGATAATAGCAAAAGACAAAAATTACATTATTTTCGAAAATCTGCATTTTACGTTACTACTAATGATATTAGCAAATGTTTTGAAAGAGTTTTGGGCAAAAGGAAAGAACATGATTTAATACCAGAAATAATTTAGCAAATAAAATAAGTTACCCGGAGGAGAACCCGGGAGAATGTTGCTATCTACGTGCGCTGTTGAAGCACCAGGCTCTTGTCCTCTTTAAAATATTCCTTACTATGTCGTCCGTCCATTCATGACTCTGGCGAATCATTGCATTCTTTCTCCCCCATTGAGATTCACTCCAAAGTTAAAATTCAGTTTCCCTGTTCGACATCAATCAATTCTCGCAGGCACGTCTATAAAGTGAAGAAGACAGACTCGCTCGTCCAATGGTTGTCTATCACCCGAGCAGCGAATCCACATTCCTTCGTGACCTACAATTCCTCCATCTCCCCTTCGCTCCCTCTCAAATGCCTCTAACCAGCCCACACCCAACCCAACCCAACTTCAGCCCTCAATGGCAAGGTTCCGATACCACACCGCAAAGTGGGGTGGAGGACGAAAGGGCATCTTTTTTTCATCGGTTTCCATGATAAGCTTCTAAACTTGCACTACTTAGCACCGTGGTTTTTTCTCCGATTTTCCACAAGCATTCCATCCCCAATCCGAGTATTTGATCGAGAGAAAAACAGAAGATTTTATCCTGCCATAATGACAAGACCCTCCATTTTTCTACTCTAAACAATTAAATGGTGTTCTTAACCTCGTGAATCAGGGAGCTGTAAGGGCAATGGTACGAGATCATCACAGCGCGGAGGGATTTTCAATTCTTCCACGCATCCCAATGCATTACAATCTGTCTGTTTGTTCTTTATGCACAAGTGATAGGATCACTATGAAAATTGAAACGTATGTCTGCACCAAAAATGTTCAAGTACTTCAATACAATATGAATACTGAAATGAATTTGTTAATACTGGCCCTCAGAACCCTAATAGTGGTGGTCTTAATCCAAAGCAATGTTCGTTTTACTAAGCAAGTTCCATTTTTCATTATTTTAAGTTCTTGTGACCAAGATGGAGATGCGGGATATTTCATCTTTTGGATAAAGAGATGAAGTTCCCAATTATTCCAACTGGCGATCAAATAGTCCACAGTTTTCACGTTTGCCTGCAAATCATGATATCAAGAGTAAATCGCTCATTCTTCTTTGAAATTTGATTATTCTCATAAGAATTCAGAGGAAATGAAATTCATTCTTTGGAGCCTACTGGAGGAAAATATGATTATTTTCATGAAGGAGATGCCTTAAGAAAAAAGAAAAACGCCTTGAAGGTATTCATGTCAGTGGGAGGAAGATGGAGAAAAATTTTTTATTCAAGTATACCTTACAGCTTTCTAATCCTAAATACTGGAATCTACCCACTTATTTATGAATTTAGGAGGGAAAGAGATTTTTTAAAGGCAGATATACATGCAGCGCAGTGGGTCAGGAAAGAGACAAGTGGAAAGGACCTACTTTAAGAATAGGCACAAGAATCAAGAATGAAGAGGAATGAAATATAAAATGGGGTAATTAAAAGGAAGTACCTGCAGAATACTACATGTATAACCCTTTATAAATATATTGATTTGATAAATTGATAAATTGATTGATTGAATAAAATATAATCAGCCTAAAAGGTTAAAAAAAAAACTCACGGATAAAAGGGCAACTGTACGTAAAAAAAAGAATATTTCCGTCATATGGAGTAAAATTCGCCCATATTGGGGTCACAAGGTAAGATCTTCCACGAATGTAAGTTTTAATTTGACCTGAATTTTAATGTTACCACATCCAAATCATGATTTAGTGAGATTGAAACTCGGGTTGGACAATGGTTTGAAGTAATATTGATAAAAAATATTCCACCATTTTACTCCAAAATAATAATACCATTTTTCAGGTAAATAGATAGTTCCCCAACAATCCCAGCCAGAGGTAAATTGCTGTGCATAGATTAAATAGGGTATGTTTAGAGAGCAGTTAGCCGATATAGTCTAATCCTTTTCAAATTCAAGAAAATAAAATTCAATTCAAGCGTATGGCCACAGAATAGGGACCTACGGAATTCCGTAGGTCCCTATTCTGTGGTATGGCCATTGAAAGGGTGCGTGGTAGTTGCGTGGTCCGCCACCAGGGGAGGTGGGAGTGTCGTCGTCGCCTTCTTGTTTCGTGACCTCGATGTCAGCCAGCCATGGGAATGGTGCCGCCACGGACACAAACAGCACTTACCCCCCCTCCACTCCCCTCGACGGCAACTGATGGATGCTGCTGTTTTCGACGACTCTCCGGCTGATGCTAGCAGCGGTCTCATTTGGACCAAATCGAATCAGGAATGTCTCGCCCGATTTCGAAACGGTGACAACTTTACAGCCATATGAGCTCTACCACATTCCTAATCACCCGAAATGACACAGCTAGACACGTAGAATTCGAATGGTTTTCAACATATTTGTGCAATATAAAGAATAAAATACAGGCAAAAGAAGCACCTAGAGGTTGAAAGAAGCGAGTAGGTGAAAGCGTGTAACCATGACACATTGCACCAGAAATTACAAGCCCACACCAAGAGTTACTTCGAAAACAAATACCTCATTGTTACATAAATAAAAATAAATAAATATTTTTGGGTTTTTGTCCCAATGCCAAATTAATTGTTAAAAATGTTAACTTGTTGTCCCAATTTCATGCCCTCATGCATACGTAAAGCCTACATAAATGAAAAAAACTTAACAACACAAGAACTCGTAGAAAAACAGATCCCTGGGTACGATAGGCCGGTTTCCACGGTTTGTTTATTTTATTTTTAAATCTTGTTTGACTGAATTTTATGCATTATTTCAAATTTTCTGAGATTAAATCTTTTTATTGCCTGGGGAAGGTAGATTGAATTGGGGTTGAGCAGTCTTATTGTTTCCATTCAGATTCATAAATATACTCCCCTTTGTGATAGATATGTAATGTAGCTGTTCGCACGCCTTAGTAAGAGAAGTTCACCCCCTCATCACAATTAAAATATTGATATTTCGCGTTTCACTGTACCGAATCCCAAAACTAATTAGACCACACGATGATTAGACAAACATGAAAAATCGTAGCATAAAAATCATTACTTACAAAATATAATTCATTTCGAGAAAAAGAGAATTTGAACTATGACGGTAAAAATCACATTTTCCGATGAAAAAAAGCACAGTTTTTTCTAGAAATTAGCGGACTGCAATCGTAAAGCATGCAATGTCGATCACAAAAGAGAGGAGAGAGAGAGAGGAAAATGTATTTGCATAGCGAATGAACTCATCGCAGCTTCTTTTTCGTTATATTTTTCCGTTGTACTTCTATTCCTTCTCTTTCAGACACGATTTAAAAAAAATGATGAGAGGCCATTATTCTTATTTCTTTAACCAAAGATTTGCATAGCACTTTATTTATCAAGTAACTTTACACAGATTCACGCGCGCGGGTGAAAATTTATTTGCACCAGGAGTGAAATAAATCATGTTTGTAACATTTGGCGTGGCCTGGAATCCAGCCAGGATCTCCCTGCGGTAAAGTTTCATTAGTTCACTAACCAAAAATAATATAGGAAACACATTTTCACATTAAGATAAATTAGTAGCGACCGAAATCTCTGTGTTAAAATCAAAAAAGATGTTTTTGGATAAATAATACTATAAACACAATTGAGAAATATTTGTCCACAAAATTTTGCAATGAATTAACATTTTTTGCACATTCGCTATTGTTGACCGAATATGACTGAATAAAAGACTCCTGTTTCTAGCAAATCCACACTTGGAAAAGTTTTCGCGTTCTTCGATTAATAAACAAATGCTACACCATCCTAAAGTGTGAATCACATGATCATTTTTTACGTCCCTTTCGAGTGATAGACCCAGTGATCGCTCCAATGACGGCGCGGCGGTAGTTATGACCATTTCACGCAATTACTTTACGCGATGGGCACAGCGATGGGAATCACATCCCTTTTTCCATCGCTGACACCGTCTTTCAGCCTACCAAAAAGCACGGCCGTAATCAGTGCTTCTGACGCCATGTTTGGCTTTTAATGGGACGACAGCTGTAAATGCGGGACGCAACGGAAAAAGCGATGGAAAAATGGACGGCGCAATGACTGTGAGATAGAGTAAACGATGAGTCGAGTGACCACTTTTTTGGTCCCTGAATACATATCGTTGGACCTATCCCTCTGAGGGACGGAAAATAATTGTTGGTACTTGGTTTATCAAAGGAACGGACGGACTGAGGAAAGAAAAAAAATCGTGGAATAGAAAATCATGAGTTGAATAATTTAGTCTCACGGATTCTCTTCCGCCAAGGTTTATGAGGGATGACGACATATTTCGCTCGAGTCACAGTCTGCTTCGTCAGGTAAGAAGTGTAGGTACTTGTATCTATAACTGCGTTGAGTGCGCATTGAAACCCTAATTTTTAAGGGGGGAGTAGGGGTCCTTAAAGTTGTCACTACAAAGACTGCCATTAGTAACTGTAAACAATAGTTTGGCTCCAATGCAGAGCGTAACCACGGTGACAACAGGTGTCAGGAAATTCCAGGTATATTCGTAAAATTTAGTCTGGCAATTTCTTTCCAATGAGTCTGTCTCTCTCAAGATCTCTACGTTTTCCCTGCTTAGAAATTATCGAAGGTGATGGATTGATAATAATATTGTGGGCTAAGGATAATGTTAGGTTTAGTGAACTCATTTTAAAAGAGGACATTCCATGGTAGTTAATATTTAAAAATAATGGAAAAATAATAAAACTCGGGATCAGAGAGTATGGTATGAATAAGTTTAACGAGACAACGCACACAAGCAAACAAAGAAAAACTCACTTTGCTATTTTTAAGGCCATTGCAGAACCCGCCTGCTAGCGAAGAACCGAAGAATTAGTAATTCTTCCACTGCTTCATAGATCACTTAAGAAGTAATGCTTCTACTATATAACAAGTAAGTTACTAGAAATACAAGGCTATTTGCTGCGGGACAGCTGCTTAACAATTGAACTGCTCATGAATAATACCATAGGTACATGAAGGAGAATCGTTTCGTCCGCATCCATTGTCTCGCGCGTGTTATATAATTTTATTTCAGACTATGTTACTTTATATTTTCTAGATTTTCCTCATTTCGAAGGGACTGGATTCACAAGCAACGCTCAGCTCTCTTGAAAAAATAATCAATAAACATTCTCAGGAAGGCGGCAATAAGTAGAGAATATGTTAATTTTGATCGCAAATTATATCGACGACTTATAAAACCCATTTCACGTTTTGGAAGACCTCATCAGGCAGTTAATGTAGCACTTTCCTCTCATGCATGAAAGCCCTGTCGTTGAATCCTGCGGTTGTATAATTTGAGGATTGGTTTCGCCTTTAGCAACTAATAAAAGGTCAATTTCCGCCGCAGCCCACCAAACAAATGAGCCAAGAGCCATCGACAGCGACGCTGTCGGCTGGAATAATGTTTATGGATAAAAACATTCGGGGCAGTTTGTCGCAGCCGTTACCGAGAGGACAAGACGAGAACACACACGTGCGGCGAACGAGGTTGTGAGGGCGGCCGCCAGGGGGTGCGGATGGGAGCGGCGATGCGGAAGAGGCGACACCTACGGGCACGTCCAACGGCGTGCAGCAGGCGGCGGATTGGCCAGACGAGCGAACAATCCAAAGGGCGCAAGTGTCGCTAATTGCAATCGGCGTCACGCGACCCAAACGATCCCATTGCGATTCCTTCGCTTTCATTACGCTGAAGAGTATGCACATGACGATGAGGGGCAATGCAGCTGGCACGATCAGAACCGCACGCAAATGAACTTATTATTACTTCGAGGGGGATGAAAACACAACGATATAGAAGGAAATAAAAAAAAACATCTGTGTATGCAATTGACCCTGGAAGCCATCTAAATAGGCGCGTGGCAGTGGGTGTTAGACACGCATCCTCAAACGAAAGAAAAAAAATGGAGGAAAAAATAGATAAGGACACCAGTGAAGATACAGCGTTGCACAGATTTTCGACGAATTAGACTGGGAGCCGATGAAGGATTTAGCAGTTACTTAGAGCAATTTCCTGAGGTGTCGACTGTATTAAATTAAATAAGTAACGAGAAGGTATAATGCCATGAAAAAAATGTCAAAACACTTTCACAGAAACACAAACATTTCACTGTCATGTAATAACAACAGAATAATGAAATTAATTCGTTCCAGTTACGCCTGTAATACTGTCCTGTCAGCAGGTGCCTCGCAACATAACTCAAGTTATATTTTTACCCACCAAATATCCATAGGAAAAATGGATACGGGTTTCCGAAATCACAGAAGGTTACGGGTGTAAAATAACCTGGGTACGGAAGTCGTACTTAAAATTGGTAAAATATTAGTAAAAAGGATACAGAAATATGTGATATTCGTTTCGTCCGTGAATATAGAAAATAAATGAGGAAAATAGACGTCACCGTAGAATTCCCTGTGCTTGCAATCAGGGCCGTATTTCCTTATAGACGAAATAGGTTGCAGCCGAGCCTCAAGATCAAGAGGGCCCTTCATTCAAATGCTTGCAAAATTAAAACTACACTAATCTAAAAACGGTACACTAAAACAGGGAACCAAAAACAAGGAGAAATTCAACGCATATGACTAATAAACAGACAAAAATATGTATTGGTTATGATCAACGCATTTGGCACGAAGAGCCTCATTAGTAGAATAGCTAGGGCTGCTTTTCATCTAAGTCCGGCCCTGAATACATTGCTTTACTTGGGCAACTGTTCGTGCTGACATCTAGCGGGCAATCGTCGCAGAGGGGATATAATAAGGCAGACAAGTTTTAACACAGGAAGGTTTGCCACCTGGAAGTGGGTTCCCATGAGGCAGTTCACAAGGGAGAGGCGAAGGCTTTATAAACATGAAGGTGAGAGGGGTGGTAAGGGGAGGGGAAGGGGGATGGGGAGGAGGAGGTGGGAAGGGAAATCGGAGTACAATGGGGTCCATCACTCACTCACAGAACCTAAGCGTCAAATCATTAAAAGAAGTCTGTTGATGATAAGAGGAACTGATTAAGCAAGAAAAAATATTGCCCATTCAAACAATCTCTCGAGTAATATTAGAACGTAAGTTTCCGCGGCGATGGTTTGATCTCTGCATTTCTTCCGGGTTTCCTTCCGCGTCAAATTGTTCGTAGACAACAGTTTCGCTGGCTATCCTGCCAGCGTCTTCAGGTCGAAGGTGTCGGCTGTCGGTTTCTGCCTCGCTTATATACCGTAGGCTGGATGGGAGCTGCATTGTGATTGGCTGTTCGACTGGGCGCTTCTATCTGATTGGCTCTCTCTTGGATTACTCTTTTCCACGCGCTGTGAAGGAAGTATCCATCTTCTCTATTGAAATTCAATGGTGTTTTTTGAATTTCTATTGCTTCCCTGATTTGCCTTGGGAAGTATCGGCACTCCTTAGCTAAAAGTTTCTTTTCTTCAAATTTGATGTCGTGGCCAGGTTCCGACCATGCATGTTCGGCGATGGCTGAGAGCTGAAATTGTTTGTTTATGGTCGCCCTTTGATGTTCTTTGATCCTCACATGAAACTTGCCGCTCCATGCATGTGAGGATCAAAGAACATCAAAGGGCGACCATAAACAAACAATTTCAGCTCTCAGCCATCGCCGAACATGCATGGTCGGAACCTGGCCACGACATCAAATTTGAAGAAAAGAAACTTTTAGCTAAGGAGTGCCGATACTTCCCAAGGCAAATCAGGGAAGCAATAGAAATTCAAAAAACACCATTGAATTTCAATAGAGAAGATGGATACTTCCTTCACAGCGCGTGGAAAAGAGTAATCCAAGAGAGAGCCAATCAGATAGAAGCGCCCAGTCGAACAGCCAATCACAATGCAGCTCCCATCCAGCCTACGGTATATAAGCGAGGCAGAAACCGACAGCCGACACCTTCGACCTGAAGACGCTGGCAGGATAGCCAGCGAAACTGTTGTCTACGAACAATTTGACGCGGAAGGAAACCCGGAAGAAATGCAGAGATCAATCTCTCGAGTGTTGAAAATAGGGAAAACGCTGAAGATATCGCCAACTTTTCATGAGTTTGTGATACCACTAAAGTTCTTGTTCATTCACTAGTTAATACAGAACCTTACGTTGAGGGAAGCAACTGCTCACTAGGATGTAAACAGCAGCAAACCACTCGAGGTCCATGCGCGAGGCTGAGAAGAAGCCGAGAAGGAGAGACTCTCCCGGAATGAAGTCTGTGACGCCATCGACTTACATGCGAAAGGTTCAGGGGAGTTTACAACTGCGTTCACTCTAGGAGTGGGAGACGGATCGGAAAGCATAAAAATAAGGGTCCCATCATTTTTAAAGCTTAGAAGCTATCACAATCGGCAATGAAACGGAATCGGTGAACACTGGGAGTGGGACATGCGCTGGTGAGGTGAGGGGTGGAGGATGAAGAGCCAGCGGCTATTGCATCATCCAATCTAGATCAATTGTTTTCCGTTATTTTAATCGAACACTGCCCTGCACTCCTTTCACATGTCACAGGCACATGGCTAGAAATTCACTCCAGGGGAGGATGCCTGATGCCAGTCACTTGTCCACCCTGAATTCCAAAAATTAATGAATTCTATGAGCCAGGGGCGGATCCAGGATTTCTTTCTGGGGGGGGGGGGGGGGTAAGAAAGGCCATATCCAGGATTTTGTTCTGGGAGGGGGGGGGCACAAGGATACCTCGTAATAAAAAACTAACGCAATGATAACGGGACCGTATTAAAAATCTTGCGTATTTTTTAAGGGTCTTTGGGGCACGTGCCCCCGTGCCCCCCCCCCTAGATCCGCCAATGTTATCAGCACATGGACCACTTCATTCAAAAATTTATGCGCAATTTTTGAAACATACATTATTGAAAGCACACTATGTGTTTGGGAAAGGTGAAACTATTTCGGAGAAGCTCCCTCATCCGTCATATGTTTGGAATGCAGTCGGTAGTGTAAAAAGTTGAATCACTCAGACATTATTACCGGAAGGTAAGTCTGGTTAGGTGTGGGTAGAGCTCACTCCTGACAATTCCACAGTCGTGTGATGCTCAGGGTGGTGGAGGCCAATTGTTGTCCCTGCGTCTAATGCCACTTTTTTTTGTTTGGTGATGCCCTGATCTTCACTCGAGATTAAAACCCGGGACTATTAGATCAACAGCCAGTAGGCTACCATATTCTCTCAGAAACGCCTTTAGGCAAATAATTGACCTAAGCAATCCGGATAGTGTTATGCATCTCTAATCAAACACCGGTTTGAATCACTGACAGAATGCGATCCATCTCGAGAGGCCAAGGACTAGACAATCCATTTTGGGAAGTTTGAAATATATGCGCTTTCAAGAAACTCTGAATTACGAAAAGTAAAATTCTTTCTGCGTCTGCGGTCAAAAAGTTGTTTCGCGAAGTTACTGCAATAATTACTTTTCCTTAGCAGTGGGACACTTTTCATCTGAGATTCAGTGGTATATATATGTAATGAATGAAGATATGTGTGCAATTAATTATGATGATTAGCACGGCATTACAAAATGATCCACAAGTTAAGTGTCAATTAATTTAAAATAATACTATCTTTCAATAGACAAAGGTTACGAAAAATAACAACTTTGCTTTTCTACAAACACATGAGTTGAAATTGTTATTTAGCCTTACCTTATAATGGTTTTCTACAAATCGAAGATCTCAACAATTCAGTACGTTTACAAAAAATCTAACAAATCAACAGTAATTTAGGAGGAAGGAATATTTTTTAAAAATTGAACCTCGTGAAGGGTTGAAAATTTTTTCCCATATCACAAGAAGACAAGAAGCTTCGCTGCAACAACAGATTATGAACTTGGAAATAAGTAATTTATCTTCTCACACTAAATAGCTTTGAAGTAACATGATAAAATTTCGGTAAATTTTGGGCACCTCTACCTACATCTCAAAACGTTCCGTGTGGTTCACAAATCTCGTGTGCTAATGGCCATCAAATCGTCATCAAATGCACGAGTAAACGCTTTTTTCCCGCTCAAAACTAACCCATACACATAGCAGGAGGTAAACGGAAGCCACTGAATTAAACGCGTACTTTAATTATAATCTCATATTATTCTTTTCACGGGCGTACATAATGATTGAGAGAACTGCACTGAAAGCGAAGTCCCCGCGGTGAAACCGAAAAAGTCGATGAAAATAAAATACACGGAGGTAATAGATAATGAGGAATTCCAAAGCTAATATCAGGAAATACCGCTGATTAACGTTTTTATTAGCAGGAAAAGTAAACGTATCCACGTGAAAACCTCTCGAGGCTAATCTTCCTTTAGAAGACATTATCGCCTATAGAGGGAAATGAGAACGATGTGAATGTATTTAATTTTATCGAATCGGAGACGTAGAAATTTGCGTGGAGTAATGAAGTAGATATTTACATCTGCATCTAAATAATACCCCGTCAGTCGCATAAATAGGCGTTGGGCGGGTGGTGTTAGCACACCAGTCGTTAACAAGAAAAAAATTAAATAAAAGCATGTGCACGTTGTCGTGATTTGACTTCAGAATTACGTCTAGAACTTAGTGATCGGGGATATCACGAGTACCTAAACCTATCCGATTGGAAAAATACCTCCCTTATCATAGGCGGATTTAGGGGGGGGGGGGGGCACGTGAGGTTTCAAATACGGTCATCATTACGTTCGTTTTAATGCGAGTATTACGGAGCCTCAATAATTTAATTTCGCATAAATAACTTTTACATTAAAAGAATGATAATATGTCATATAGTAATCGTTGTCTGTTGCTTTAAATCTCAAATATGAGAGGACCGTTTTCCTGCCATACCCTTGAACCCCCCCCCCCCCGATCCCCAGAAAAAATCCTGGATCTGTCCCTGTCCCTGATTGTATCTGATGCTCTGTTGGACATAGAGACATGGTGTGATTTTTAATGATGGTTTCCATGTGGATAACAAAAATATATGTTCGCTTCATAGCTCACGCCATCGCATGTAGCCTCCAAGTCCCTTGCTGCTCACATCCTAATTCGTAAAAAAACGCGCTTAGCTCGCTTGTGGCAGTTTTTTACGAATCGCACAGATTTATTTTTTATTTATTTCGTTCACGGATTAAATATTTCTCCGCCGGATCCCACATTCTCGCCGATTTCCCATGGTGCGAAAGAGTTCGAAGTAGCACCTGTCTTTCACATTATATCTACTTCCACCTATACGAAACCTAATCCTACCTTATGTGATGTGACTAATCGATATTAAATGACCTTTTTCCCCAAATGAACGATTCGTCAAAGAATACCAGTTTCTGCTTCAACCAGGGAAGACATAGGCTTGAGATATTTTCTACAAAATTCAAAATATAATCTTCAAAATTTTTTTCGCAGGTAGGTACTTAATCATCATTGCTTTGCCTCGAATAAAACCACTGAACTGCATAATTTATATCATTTAGGAACAGCAACGGTATTTTTTTCTAAAGTCACTGTCCTCTTTACGGGAATTGTCATCCCATATCATAGTAGACAATTGAAAATTCTCTGAATATCGAAGCAAATGTGAACACTCAGACTTTCTTCCAAGAATATCTTTGAAAGTATAAAAAGACGCGAAATTCATCACGCCTTGTGTAGAAGAAGATTAAATTTACGCAAAAACTATAATAATCCAGTAAAAGACAAAAGTTCGCAGGAATCTGAAAAAAGGAAGAAAAATCTGTTAATTACATGTCATGATTCCCGCGGAATTGATAAAAAGCTAAAATAGCTCAAAAAGTGATATCTCGTAGACTAAAAAAAGCAATATGCTATAAGAGAAAATTCCCGACCTTTAGGAACATCTTTTAAAAAAGTGCAAGGGTGCAACTGTTGCTCTTTCACTCACGATCGCCAAGTGTGAAGAGGGAATACGCAAGCAACTGATTAAATTCCTCATTTCTCATGGCTCGTGCACTTTGAATTGTCATTCCTTTTGCACGGCTACGTCGCCGATATTAAACTGGCAAGGAAAACACTCAAGAAAACCAATTACCTTTGGTGGATAAAAATTTCACGAAAATAAAATTAGCCTAAAATGAAAATCACGTCCCAGGCAGACTTGAATGAAATATTCAAAGAATTAGGAAAATAAAATTTAATTTCAATTCATGTGACGATGAGGAATTTACTTTGTAAAATATGGATAAAAATGAGTCAACATTGATTTAATATGTTGCTGAAAAAGTTGGAGAATTCGAAGAACGACTTTATTATGATGAAATACTGAAGTCAAGGACCGCATTTAGGAAGGTTATTGCAAACAGTAATAAATATGGGGAAAATTTATGTGTCACAATACTTACTGCTTCCTTATTATATCCAACTTTTGATGGAAAAAATGATCGCCAATTTCAATCAAAATTTACCTTGATCACAAATTTTGGGGATTTTAATAATAAATAGAACTAAAAGCTGTTTTTAGCCCAGAAATACGCCACTTTAATAGAAAATAAATAATTCCGAAAAAAATAGTTAAGAAAATATAAAGAGCTTGTGCAAGAGAAGAACATTCTAAATATAGTACGTTTAGAACCAAAACAAACAAATTGTAAGGCGTTAAAGTTCAATGCACAAAGGTTTGAAGAGGACTGAAGCAATATCGAATCACTGCGCCCGTCGAGCCATATTTTGCGCATTAAATTGGAATGATAGTTGAAGGGGATAGTCTAGGAATTAATTATGACGTGCATCAAAACGGGATATGAAACAATGACGGACACGTCGATAAGGCTTACGATGTGGTGAAGGTGTGAGACACTGAAGAATCCATAATGAAATGAGAAACGAGGAAAAATTCCACTTCAAACGTTTTAAAACTACGACCATGGCTTCAGCATAGAGTCATCATCAAGGTTGTCGTTGTCACGTTTCATTGTCAATAGGAAGGTTGTTTTTTAAGGCCGTTTTTTAAAATAAAATAACCCGAAATTATTTTTTTCAAATTTCTTTCATTTTTAGAATTTTCATACTTTTCTTTAAACTTCCACATTTGTTTGTACCTTGTTTGTTCAGGCAATTAACATGCCTTAAAACTATATTTTGAAACCACTCTTTAAAGAAGTTTGCCGCCTGCCCGGACAACCAGGAGTTCGCGCGAGATGCCGCGTCTTTTGCTTTGAATGGCGCGTCCGAGCCTGGCCAGGGTTGCACAGTAGGGCGGATCGCAAAAATCGATTTTTTTCAAATCCATCTGGCCCAATGAAAAAAAGTTGTGGGACCGATCAAAAATAAGGCCTGAAAAATTTGAGACCTGTACGTGAACCCCTGACCCTCGCTCAAATGCAATTTAGGGGGGGAGGGTCAAAATCGAAAAATATAATATTTTATGGTCATTCCCTATAGATTTTGCCGAGTTACTGCCCTTCTAGTGCAAAAATTTCGTGCATTTTGACGTATCTGCCACCGTTTAGCCACAAAATGCCTAATTTGAGTCCGCGTCCGCGAAGAAAATATTCCAACGCCCACGCAGTGTCGCGGATACCAGAGCCGCAGGCCGATCCCTTCCCCTCCACGCTCGCTTCTCCCCCTCCCACGCCTCTAACACAGCAAAATTCATCCCGCGCATGCTGCTAGGAGGTCGTTTATCTTTCATAATATAAATCAGAAGATGGTAGACGGTAAAAAACGATGCGTAGTGAGACGACTTGTCCCTTATTTGGCGCCTCGTCGGCGTTAAACAAATCGATGTTACCAACTTTTAGAGAAGTGATGAAATAATTTTAGACCTGCGCACGCAAGAAAGGAGACTACGGTCTATGAAGACGCCTCTCGAGTGGCTATGAAGGTGTGCGAACTATGGTGACGCGCTTCTCTTCCATTATGAATGTGACTAAATAGATTTAGCGGTACCACAGGAAGTACTAAAACTTACGGAAAATCTAATACTACTAATAGGCCAAAAGTAGGGTTTTATTGAAGTATAAGACTCAAACAGTTTTTAAGGAACATTTTAAATTATGCGATATTTTTGCGTGTAAGTGCATGGAGGAGCATAAGGTTCCCCCAATGAGAAGTATTTTGAGAGACAATCTGACGAAAAGAAAGATGATGGCTGCTGGATTGAACCCTAAAGAAATTCGACAACTTAGGAAAAAAGGGAATCGTAGGCGAGCTATGAGTCATCATCGTCAATTCTTGCACGGGAAAATAGTATCAAAAGTTTTCTTCATCAATTCATCCGAAGAAAATTAAAATGGCGAGAAATTAGCCGATTTGTATCTCTACTTTCCTCATGAAATAAACATTAAGGACTATAACCTCAAATTGGAACTTCTTCGGGGAAAATGCGTCTGCCAACTGTGATAGAGGTATATGCAAGATCCAAGCAACAGCAATGATCGTTCCCGCAACTTTAGCTGACGCAAAAGTCATAACTTCGTAAGATATATCAAAGCTAGTGTACCGGAATTACTTACGTAGACAGAAAAAGATGCTAATTACTGTGAATAAGAAAAGAGAGGTGTCATCAAAGGGTCTCATTTTATTGGAATGGAAGACTATACTCTTGTCTGATGAAAAAAGGGAAGAGGACTTATCAATACAAGTTTATAGGGGAATGTGTGGTGTTAGTTGAAGAAACAGGGTCCCACTTTTGGAGGTTTGCCTCTCCCGTGGAGGATTAGCAAAAGTTATAAAATCTGCGATTATCGATTCCTTTCCGAGTGAAAATTAGATACACAGAATTAAAAAGGATTTGATTATGATAGTACCAAGCGAATACCGCCCAAAAAGGAGGCATCATCCCTTTGCTATAAGCATAATTCCAACATCCCTTGCAGTGTGGGTAGACTCTTCTCGGGATTCCCACCGGGTTAATTTTTCCATAATGGCCAACATTTCAAGCTCCGACTGGGGGCTCATCCTAAGAGATAAATTTTGTTGAACCCCAAAAAGAGTTTACCCACATCATTCGCCGGGAAAGCATCAAATCGTATTTCGTCCCTTACAGTGGTCTATTTGCTAATTGCACAATGTTGACTTGGATTTGCGACATAAACGTTGGGAGGGTAATCTAGGGACCCAATATGCGTTTCCGCAAGGATGCGTTTGGCGACCAATCCGAGATATTTTCTAATTGCTGGATTTTAATATCGACGTAAAGTACCACCCGCTGATGATATATTGGAGAGAGACTCCGGTTCCTTCGGCTATATACGAGCATAGCGCTATGGAATTTAAAAATCTATTGATGAAAGTTCAAATTTAAATTTCAATATTCCTTTTATTATACATACGGACGAGAGATTCGCGAAAGAATTTACCAAAACTTTGTTGACAGCAGCAAAAGATAAGGAATGACAATAACATAAAAAATACAGACTGGAAAGCAGGTAATTGAATAATTCCTTCGTGATTTTTCCTCACTGGACGATGCTGATACATCAAATATTAGTAAGACTAACGAAGAAAGACGCACTTGGTGTGAATTTTGCTGCATCTGGGGCGTTCGAGAGGGGAGCGGGGAGGGTACGCCGGCGGCCTTCACCCTTATTCATCCATTTAGTCACAGCTGTCGGACAATACCGGAATAGAAGTGCATAACCAAAGTTCCCAAACCTTCATTGCCACTCGAGAGGCGTCTTCAAGACCGTAGTCTCCTTTCCTGCGCGCGCAGGTCTAAAATTATTTCATCACTTCTCTAAAAGTTGGTAACATCGATTTGTTTAACGCCGACGAGGCGCCAAATAAGGGACAAGTCGTCTCACTACGCATCGTTTTTTACCGTCTACCATCTTCTGATTTATATTATGAAAGATAAACGACCTCCTAGCAGCATGCGCGGGATGAATTTTGCTGTGTTAGAGGCGAGGGAGGGGGAGAAGCGAGCGTGGAGGGGAAGGGATCGGCCTGCGGCTCTGGTATCCGCGACACTGCGTGGGCGTTGGAATATTTTCTTCGCGGACGCGGACTCAAATTAGGCATTTTGTGGCTAAACGGTGGCAGATACGTCAAAATGCACGAAATTTTTGCACTAGAAGGGCAGTAACTCGGCAAAATCTATAGGGAATGACCATAAAATATTATATTTTTCGATTTTGACCCTCCCCCCCTAAATTGCATTTGAGCGAGGGTCAGGGGTTCACGTACAGGTCTCAAATTTTTCAGGCCTTATTTTTGATCGGTCCCACAACTTTTTTTCATTGGGCCAGATGGATTTGAAAAAAATCGATTTTTTCGATCCGCCCTATTGCACAGTAGGCCTCTGAGTTGATCGTCATTCCTCGTGTCATGAATTCCACTAGCAAAGCACCGCGCCTGTCCCAGAACACCGTTGCCTTGTTTTTGCAGCACGACAACGTTTGTGATCAAAGATGGCCGTCCTGAGCGATCAACATCGTCATCGTGAGCATTTTCGCTGCCATCTTTGAATTTTCCGACTCATTTCTGCACTTTAACTTCGCTCATTGTATTAGCAGCATACACTTCACAAAGTTGAGGGTGAATGTCTGCAGCCGACATGTTTCTTGAAGTCAAAAATCATATCACTGACCGAATCTCACACGCGGCGGGCGATCCAATAATCTTAAACATTTAAAAAATCCAAAGTAAAGCGTAAAGGTTAGATACAGAACTGCAACTGACACGTGGTTTTTCGCAAGGAATGCCGGGAGGCGACGCGCATACTTGTTATGGACAGCGTGCGAACTGCTACAGTTAACCGAAAAACGGCCGTTACTTAAAAAATATCCCTCGTAGTAAATAAGTGTGATACCAAGACGGTCGGCATACGCACAAGAACGGATATCAAGAATTTAAGAATGACAGGCAAATATAGAATACAAAGTAAGATGCGCAATTAGTCAGCAACTGCTACGACGGAACATACAACGCTACACTGTGCAGAAAAATTTCTCGGGTTTTCCACCGATGAACTTTCTTCATGTCTCCCGACGTTGTGAGCAACGACCTGCTGTTCATCCATTCTGAAGAAAATGCCCTGAAGATGAACAGTAAGTCACTGCTCGAAACGTCGGGAGATATGGAGAACATCAACTGGTGGAAAACCCGAGAAACTCTTCTGCACCTGATGCGCAGGGAAAATCTAACATCATAGAGCGCTACACTCCTTTCACACGCATTGTTAGTCAGAGATCCCGTTAAGGTTGGAGGCTGTGCGCTAGGCTGATGTTGCTTGAGATAATCGTCGAAGAGCAACTTACATTCTCCTTTGTGCTTTTTAGCCTACGGTCGAAACCTTCCTGCACTCCTCAAGTCTTCAAAAGAAAATGTTTCCTAATTGTGAGCCGAGTTTCAACATCCGTGAGATTCAAATTACGGAACCGAAGACGGCTTCACGAAACCTGATCCGCGGTGACGGAGTGCGCGCAGGTGCGACTGCTCTTGTGATGAAATTCGACGCTTTTCCGCATGGCTACTTTCCACCTGCTTCATTACGGTGATAGTATTTCCGAATCAGGAATGCTCGGATTCAAATTACGGCAGGACTTTTTGAAATCTGAGTCGCACTGGCGAATGGATACAGAACAACTTACTTTCAGACACCCAAGAGATAATCATATTACAATTAGAACCTCATTCTTTTTTTAGGTGTGACAGAAGCGATAATATAGGAGAGATATTTTGCCCAACGAATGGGTATAAAAATTCGTTTTTCCCCTAAAGACAACATTGGAACTAACATTGGCAGGACTCGGAAGTGGAACTCCTCTAATGGGCTTCTTCTTGTATCTTTTTTTTTTTTTGACGGTATCTTAACACCACCCGCTACACGCATATTGAGAAAACCTGCGAGTTATTTTATAGATATTGATATGTTTTCGGATTTGGAGGGTGTAAACGTTACTTTAGGCAATTTTATAAAAAAAGCACAGTTTGTGATGCTTTATATTTAAAAATTATTCGAAATTTAACTATTAAGGAAATAAGATATAATTAGCAGAGAAATAGGGAGTACAACGAATGCATTCAACGGCGGGCAGCTGACAGCATGTAAGCTAAAAACCTCCTCATTTCAGGGGTGCCCAAGCCATCTTATCTTTTAGTAATTACATCAGAACAAAAGATTCATGGAAAAACATAATCATTGTATGACAGTATTCTAGCAATAAGGTTATGTACTGTTAAATAGTACGCGGCGTTCTGCGCGTCTACCGTGAATCAATTTCTGTCCCTGAGCGTGTTGTTGAACTAGATTAAAATTCGGCTCCGAAGCACGTATCACACATACAAAAGCGACCCTCACGCAGAAAGGAACACTAACACGACGTTCTACTCGTCGGCTGGGCGGCTGCCGGCGAACTGAAGGCAACAGACTCCGTGCAAGCGTTGTCCCCTTCCACTGCCCCTTCTCCCGCACGTCCCCCCCCCCTTTACTGTAAAGCTCGTCCCCGAGAAAAGCTATTGTACAGTGTTGAGCCCTCCACTTCTTCCTTTGGACGGGACTTGTGGAAGGGTCAGGAAATTCTTTGACCCCGTACGCAAAAGCGATCTCTGAGTGCTTTCTGCGTCGCGTATGATAATGACCTATCTCGCGACCCCTGCGTGTCTGCGATGATCACTGATTCGTCCACTTCAATTTTGTTTACATACTGCTATTGTCGGATCATTATTCTATTGACATTGAATTTATCTTCACATCATAATACCATTGATGCATGATCATACAATGACTATATTTTAAGTATTAAAAATAATGTCGCGACGTTGCATTAATCTTAAAATATTATCAAGAGCTACTGATTGTGATAATCATTAAAAATTCATAGTTACAATTTATTAATGACACCTACGATAAATGAAAAAAACTATCATTTATTGAACTTTTTTTACAATAATTTTGTGAGCCTTGGTGAATTATTGTACCATGGACTGGGGTCTCCATTGTATTTCAAATTAAAATAGCATGCTTAAGCATATTGTTGGTAAATTTTTATGCCCTTGATGAAGTAGTTAATTGCTGACTGTAGCTTTTAATTTCTATTTTGTGGCTTTTATCATTCAATTATTATTCACTCAATTATTCCGCCTTAAGGTTGCATTGCACAGGCAATAAAGAACCTCATGACAGATGGCGCGCGAAATCCATAAAATGAGGGTCGAGGGGCCTCCCCCTGGATTACCTCTCCTTCTCTTTGAAGATTTTAGTTTCGGGGCGACCGTGGGATTCGGCCGGGGTGTGAACTCAGGACCCGAGTCAGTAGTCAGCTCAGTCAATAGCCAAGTATCCCACTAGCAAATCATGAGTCCATCCTAACATTGCCATCGATTATAAAGCAATTCGAGGACTCTAATTACGACTCGGCAATTGGGATGAATAACACATTAATAGCACGGTATGCACTAGGATTGATCTGTAAAGAAAAAGTCATCGAACTCGGCGCGTTACGCGAACCGACATAGGATCACCATCTCGCTCTTTTCCAGTCGGTCCTTCAGTTTGCCTTATCTGTTTTATTATTTTACAGTGAGCTTTTTCATCATGTTAAGTGGATTACAGCTTCTCAACATGAAATTCTCTGGATGATAAAGATGGATTGCAATTTTCTTATACGTAATAATACCTATAAAGGATTGGGTAGATAAAATTTGGTTTTAACATTGGCATCAATTCACTTAATTGTAAATTAAGAGTGAATAGTAGTAAGTATCTTTAGGGTTGAAATTGAAATAATTTTTCTTTTCATGGCAGTTCCAATGCACTAGCGATATTTTTTTTGCCGCAACGTACATTTCATCAAGTTTAATCAATATTTTCACCTCTTTACTCTCTATAATCTTTGTAACTAAGCCAAATCAAAATACACTGTACATAATTGACTGTGAAGATGAAAATATTAATATATCAATGCGTAATTCAATTCATGAATATTTTATATCTGTTTGAACGCTTGTTCCGGCTTTGCTGAGTATTTGTTGAAACTGGTCGAGGGACGGGAAACGGAGAAGTGTGGTCGTGGATGAGAGCAACGCAGCCATCTTTGAGAGCGCGGAAGAGGTCTCAAAGCGGCCCAGGTGCCACATCTTGTGCCTGTGTTTGTTCGCTCGTCCCTAATCCCGCAAACCCAAAGAGGAAAGTCCACTTGAACAAGGCAAACCTCATCCCTCCGCTTGCGGAAGAGCACATCGCGTTTTGCGGCAAATTACAACTCACCGCCCCTGCAACTGAAATTGAAAGGATTAGGACACCAAATGAGAGGGCTTACAGAAACTAGGGACATGTGTGCGGGGAATTCAAAGAGCAGTCTGATGCTTGCGGCAACAACATTGCGATTGGTAAGTCTAGCTGGAGTACATGCCCTTTTTATAATTGGCTATAAAAACAATGATTGTCCGAATTGGTGCAGTATATCGATTAAAATGTTCAATAAAGACGCAAATTACTTAAAAATACTGATGAAAAATGAAAACGAATTATCAAAGCATTGTTTCACGGTTTTTACTAATTTGTCAGAAACTGCTAGTAACGGAATGTGGCATTGACTACACATACAACATGTGGGTAGCGAAGAATAATCGCATTGATTTGAAAACCAAGTTTTCTCTTCCCAATAAATAAACTTATTCGATGGACAATGAAATCGAATTTCAACTATAGAAAATGTATTCGGCCCTGACCTTAATTCTAACTCGGATCTCGGACTATTTGTTCGCATCAACTGACAGGCCAAATTCACGGATAAGCAGCCACGCCGCCAGACCGGAAATATAAGACCAGAATCCACTTATTTCATATGCATAGAAATATTACATTGCATTATAGAAACATGCATATGCATATGGAGTAGGTATGCAAAGATGCATATAAATATTACATTAGCATTGTGTGATTTAAATGCGCAGCTGGAAGAAATAAACTTTCAAATAGAATCGCAGACTTTAGTTTTCTTTTATTCAGTTCCTAAACCACAAAATAGCACTTATTTGCTTTAGAATCCATTGGTATTAATAGCATGAATAAAAATGCGTCATTTGACACCTTGAAAACTAGGAGTGTCGAGTTATCCCCCTAATCCACACGTGGATTTTGTTCACGTGACTTTTCATTATTCTATTTACTGAAATATTATTGCACGCGCAAAATACCCTGAACAGCAATGTATATAATGAAAGCGCTTAGTTTTGAGGTCAACCCGTTGCGTCAGAAGCTCTGCAAGAGGAGATATAATGCATAAGTGGAGAAAGCCGTGCTTCTTGAAATGAAGGCAAATGCACTGAATTAAGCACAAGCACAATACTGGAGGCGTATGTAGTCAGATGAGACGGCTAAGTTTCATACAAAAGTAACAGAAAACTTACGATAATGGTGGCTGCTCTTCGAAGGCTTTCTAGATCATCATTCTCGGAGGTGCCCATAACCATTAAGTTCACCTGAGCGTGAGAAAAACTCCATTAATGAAGTTTTCAATGCCTGAAATTATACGAGGTCGATAGTTACCAGGCCTTGGAATTGAGCTCTTGTTAAAGAGCTCCTTCAACTCGCGAAACTTTCAGACACTCCCGAGTGGAGAATTTAGGTCATAGCGAACGTGAAATTAGCAATCAAGTGAAGGCACACCGTGCATAAAAAGATCATGGGATGAAAGATGAGTTGGAATTTTTTAAGCAATGAGATCAATAAAGTAAATGACATTGTAAAGATTATGGGTTTATGTCAGAAAATTATTTTGTAAAATAAATATTCTTTAAAATAACTCCACAATACCTACAGCTTTGCAACCATTAAAAAACTTGTATTTTTAACTGTAAGAAATTTATTGAATTTATTTGCATTCGGTAGGTGTCGCAAAAATATCGTCAATTTGAGGAAATTACTGATAAAAGTAGTGATAATATCTAATTATTCCTCGCCCCTAAGCTGAAAGCCACCGCGAGGGTAGATATAGATAGACTCCTCTAGATGTAGACGTAAGCAGCATTATACGCGAGTTATCATGTCGAATAAGCATTCGCGGACAAAAAGCAACAACATTCCGAAGTGATATAGGTCTATCCTTAGGTAATAAGCCATCTAAATAGTACCTAAGTCAATATTGTGAAGACAGCGTGACTTTGCGACCGGAGGCATTAATTATACTTCCCATCACCAGGGAAAGAGGGCAACAGCCATTCTTCACACGAGAGAAGCTGATGACCACGGTGGTCAGTGCAGCGACACTCATTCCACTGCAGTCGTGATAAAATTCACTCAAAACTGCTGTAGTACTGCGATGCGGAAGGCAAGGAGAAACACCATATTATTATCCCGTGGAGTCGAAGCTACTACACCCATTATTTTAAAGATATGATGACATTATCTCAGGTAAAATATTTCGGAGGATATAGGATAGATCCCCATTCGGAGTTCCTGGCGGGGACAACTCGAGATGGTACATCGGTCGAATGTGGTAAAATTCTGAAGATTGGAAGAGAACTTGGTGGAGGAAATGCGAAGAGTCAACTTCACGCGCAAAGAATAAGCAACAGGAAGTGGCCAGAAGAGGGAGACCTTTATTGGATTACACTCCCAGGATCCCTGAGCGATTATGCTGGAGTTGGGATAATACGTATGAATGTGATCGGGTAAGACATATGGTCCATGTAGGCTTAGGTGTGATTCACCAATCATAGTAAGGATAGAGACCAAGCTGGTGGATACCATAGATCATACCGACGACGGACTATGAAAGTAGACAGGTAGAAGACTCATACGAGGATATCGCAGGAGTAGTCAAACAGGTATGTGGGAAAGAGAGGCGTATTATTTTAAGATAGTGGATCGCTGTCGTCGAATATTGTCAGGACGGAAGAATAACTGGAGGGTACCGATTAGATGAATAAATAAAAGAAAAGAAGTTTACCCAAATTCTGCACGAAATACAAGCTATTGGTCGCCAATATTTTATTTAAAAGACATAACCAAAGAGCCATATAGCTTGCCAGGAGGCATCAAAAGATTTCACAGACTTCACCTCGGTGATGCAGAGATTTAGAAACCAGAAGAAAATTACCATCCATATCTATATTTGCACTTTTCCAGAAAACTTTAATTTATCTACTATGTATTTCACCGCTAAGAGGCATCATCATCAAATTATGCTCTGAAGATTGGGGCTCCCATGTCATCTTTGTCCACTTCCCTCTCGTTTTCGATAGCGTTCTTTTTTAGGCTGCTTCCTTTGTACAAACTTCCTGATATTCCTCCCAACTCTTCCTTTTGTCTACGTTTCCAATCACTAGTTATCCGCTTATGTCCCTAAGGGTATTGCATCTTACCTTTCCTTAAAGTGGTTCCTCACTATTCTGTAGGCGGTCTCTGCTTTCCCATGTATGATATTGTTTTGTACGTCTTCACAAATTTTTTTTCCACGCTCCTCTAGCCCTCCTCGCTTTATGACATATCTCGTTCCTTATTCTCCTGCACCAATTCAGCCCTTCATCTGTCTTCGCAGCCTTGTATTTTCTTCTTTCTTTGATGAGATTTAATACTTCCTGCGTGACCCATAGCTTTTTCATAAGGATTTTTCTTTTAGCCGCTGCATAAAGACCACTTCTAATGTTTTTCCCACCCTCTTCCGCGAATTAATTGGTCGTATCCTCCCTTATTCTCTTTTCTACAGCATCTTTAAAGCCTCCCTCTATTTTTCAAGCTGCCACATCATTTTCATGTTTCTTTAATTTTTTTATATTAGGTGGCATTTCATTAAAATAAGTAATGGTCACTGCCGGTTTGTGCCCCCACAATCGAGAATAATAAAAAATATGTTACTCTGTAAATCAACTCGGAGATCGGTCTGAATAGGTGAGGTTAGAGTTTATCCCGAACTAAGCCACTGGCATGCAAAATGACGCATGTAATTCAAGGGCTAGTTTCTCGAACCCAGGACTCCCTGATCAGCTGCCAAGCGCTCTACCCACTGGGTCACCATATGAATGTAAAGAATTATATCGGAGATGGCATTACCGAGAAGGACTTAAATACACACTGGGTTCATCAGTCGAATCACGCCAACTCAAATCCTTTTTTATTTTCTTTATTTTTGGTGGCTCGCGGAGTATTATGCAAAGATAGCTGTCTCAAGCTCAAGTGAAGAGCAGATCATTTGAAACGCGAGTATTACTGCACGAGTAGCGGACGTTGAGGCACGATCCGTTACCCGAGGCGATGGAGTAACGAAGTGAGCGAGTCATTCCCTTCGCGGGGGCATGCGAGGGGGGATGCGATCTTCGCGAGGCAAACGCACGGAGTGACGAGAAGAGTGGTCAGTCAGTGGGAGCGGTCGCTGGAGCGTAGCGGAGGGGAAGGTATGCAGAAGCGGAGGGGTGGGAGGGACGGAGATTGCACGCTGGACCCCGCTCTCCCAATGATTTGGGTCAGTGTAACGAGAGGTACAAAAAATCCCCGCACAATACACTGAAGAGCGGCAGGCAAATGCAATCGGAGGCAATGCGCATCCGTCTCTCGTTTGAAACAGAGTCGCTAGGGGCAACGTTTTAAATAGGTGACGAGCTGCAGAGCACAAGTCATCTTGCGTCGAGAGACGAAGTGCGACGCTCCACAGATCCCTTGACCAGCGGCCGCTCAAGCTGGCGTCTCCTCGCTGCTTCGGGCGGCCTCATTAGCGACGCCATCCCCACCTGGGGAGCACATTGTGAACTGAGAATTGCCGATGCACGCTTGAGTAGAGCATGGGAAGAGGCCGCCACTTTGCTAGAGAGATCATTGGATTGGAGGCAAGGGGACAGTTTGCGAAAAAGTGCGGATAATAATCCTGGAAAATCGGAAAAGCTGGCCGAAAGATCATTAAATCCCCTCTGGATCTGGTGGTGGAGGCGGGTGATGAAGATGAAATGGAGAAAATGGGTAGGGTGAGAAACGAGGAGATATATCGAATGATAGGAGAAAAGATGGAACTGTGGATCACTATAAGACCGAAGAAACCACTGGATAGGTCTTATCATAGAACATCAATCGCGTAAGGAAAATATTGGGGGGCAAAACTATGGGAAAAGCCCTTCGATGAAGACTTGCAGATAGGTAATGGCGACAGACGTAGAAGGACACAAGAAAGAAGAGCTTCAGGGAACCGATGGAAGTTGTTTGCGAAAGGAAAGAAAACAGGGCTGAAGTAATGATACCTACTATAATTAGGATTTTAGTACTATAAATGAACTGTGATTGAAGCTTTTCACTAGTCACTCTCACCTTTATGGAATATAAATTGGAAGTATCAATCCATCTACCATATCTTGGTATCAATTGCTAATCTGTGGCATGAATTCCAGAGATAATTGAACAATGTGTGCATTACTGCCTATGAGTATTTTTTCATTTTTTCTCGAATTTGCGATTAAATCCTGTTGACAAGCCAAAATTAGTTAAACTGAGAAAAAGGGACTTACTCTAAAACCTACAGAAAGATACACAGATATTTATAAAAAGAACGAGACACACTTCTTACGGTCTCTATGAGAGGAATAACCCAGAAAGTAATGAAGTAAATAATAAAAATCACAAATAAATGCTTTGTCGTAATTTTTCAGAAGATTTAACCGAGCTATGCTATAGGGTACCGGATGGTAGCCATGGATGTTAAAAATTAATGCCAAAGCAAAACGTACCTGATTGTCAAAATTCATAGGTCACTCATGAACTCATAATAAAATGTTTATTCTAATGGAGAAAAAAAACATAATTTATAACGGCGCAACGTAATATTTGCAGGTCAGGTATTTCTCAGCAAAAATGATTGGTGAAAACATTTTAATATAACGAAAATTTCATTCAATAAACAGTTATTTTTTAACATAGGTAAGTACGTGCAAAGAGCTCGTCACTCAAGAGTGTAGGTACATTAAATTTTTATGAGCTCCTCGCGGTTCTTAAAGATTTTTGCTCCCCTGTCTTTTTCTAAGGCCTGAATCACTAGATTATTTTCCTATCCTCAGAGTGTTAACTCTAGGACAGCTTTTCAGGGACCTAAAAAGTGAATGTCCGATACTTTGCGAATCACCAGATCATTCCACTGCCCTTTTTTTCCATCGCGTCTTCCGTCGCTTCTTGCATTTGAAACTGCCACTCCATTTTATGTCAAACGTTGCGTTACAAACACTGCTAGCGATCGTGCGTTCTGAACGGTTGTTAAAACAGCACAAGCGATGGTTACAGTGGTGGTAAAAAGGTCCCGCCGAGTGATGGAAAAATCTGGCGCAGGAGAAATCAGCTGACCGCAACTGTGGCGCCGACGAAGGCAACGGCATTTCGCAAATATAGACCTTGATTTTCATATACCCCTCGCAAATACAGGAGCTATCAAATAAATATTTGAGAACTCAAATGAATATTTAGCGCCGGTTTGAGGCTCTCAATTCTGTCGCTTCATAGAAGTCCTTTCACCGTCTTACTGCCATCTCTAATAGACCAGAAGGACCTAACACTTAGTATCATGAGTACAACTCCCCCCAATGGAAAATCAAGAACCAATTATTCGCAGTGGCCCAGAAAGCCAAAGGTCCGCAGCATGGGCGGATTTAGGGGAAAACAGGTGCCCCACAGACGCTTAAAAAATAGACAACATTATTTATACCTTTGACATTATGTTCGTTTTGTTTTGTGTACTACGAATCCTCAACCGTATAAATCATGTTAATTAATTTCGTGTTAAAATAAGGAGGATATTCCGCACAGTGATTGCTTTACCTTGCTCTTAATCTCAAGCATGAGAAGATCGTTAAAATGTCAGACACTTGTCCCCCCCAAAAATCCTGGATCCACCCCTGGTCCGCAGTTAGATACCCGATCTGATCCAGGGATTTCATCTCCTGACAATTCGCCTGCCTCGGTGGCAGCCGGTAAAAAGCCCTCGCTTGCCAAATCGAGGGTCTTAGGTTCGGGGTAGTAGGTAAGTTGCACTCATCCAGGGCATGGGCGTTTGCGAATACCCTTCTTTGCTGATTGGTGATTCAACGTTGTAAAGGCCGTAAATGTGCCATTTACAGGGAAATAAATATAAGTAACTATGAATTCATGCATATTTCACCGCCGTTCACGTGGCTGAATTAAAATGCTACAGAAAAGAAAGATTTTTGACCATTAGTCAAGAAAGTTGGATAGAATATTGAAATGCATACTCGCAATTTTCCACGATCATACAATTGATTACGACCTGGGTTTCAATCTTACTACATCGTCAAAGAACGTTGCAAAACCATTAAATACGGATTGCGATAATGCGAAATCGTTAAAATGACCGTTAAGATCTGGTCAGATAAGCAACTTTTAAGTCGTCTTCCAATCTTACGAAAAAAGGGGACAACGATTCCGCGTGTTTGAATTTCCTTCGTTGTGAATTGAGCCTAACATCATGCTATCGGAAGAGAGGAAACCAGGACGGGCGAGAGCAAATTCTATTACAATACTTTTTACCCTATTCAGGATTTACTATATTATTCGAGAAGAAGCTTGCGCATTAGTAAATATAGTATACTTTCAAGATCGAAAAATTCCTGAAGAAAATTGCAATGGTTTAATGCTAAAAATGATGATTTATTCTCACGATCATTCATTTTTAAAGCAACTAGACCCCTCAAGTGACCTCTTAATGCTGACATATAGAGCTGATTTTTAACAAATTTCATACAGGAATCGCATTTGTGAGAAGTTCCTAATCTAAAATCCGTAGCGGATTAAAAAAAGAAACGATCCCGTATACATACTCAAAGCACGACGAGCAATATATAATCCATACATCGTCGGTATCGTATGGTGTCATAATATGCTTCATCCTTCGTCACCTATTAAGCACGGCGACCAATATGATTTACAGTTTTACCCTCGGTAGCCTGGGGTTTAATTAGAAGTAACCTTATCCCATATAGCCCTGTGTGGTGGGAACTTGATGACTTTTAGTCCAGGAAATGAAGCAATTTTGCTTGCAATTTTTTCAAACTGGATGGATTTACTTGAAATTTTGACTGTAGGCACGCAATAGACCAAGGATAAAAATCTATATCATGCCGACGGGCGCTTTTACCCTGGGGGTGGTTTCCACCCCATCTCGGGGGTGGAAATTTCTTATTAAATTTTGACCATAGAAGTCGATGGAAAAACGAATTATAAGTAGAAAATGTCCGTAGCATTTTTGTCGTGGCATTAATATTTTTCGAGATATTTGCGATTGCATTTTATAGTTTTTCATAATTTTTATTAGTTTTTCGCAAATAACTTGAAAAAAAGGCATTTGTCAAAAAAAACTATAATTTATAAAACAAGAAAGAAATTTCTTTAATGTTTCCTTGGCGACCAGGACGAATACGACTTGTTGATGAATAGATTTTGTTTGTTAAACACCATATTTTAGATATACAATATGAAATAGTGGGAAAACTATGTATTTTTGGGAAAAATAAAATAAATAGTTTTAAAATGTTTTACAACCATTCTTTAGGAAAATAAAAGAATTCTTTAGCATGATATTTGAGTGATTTTTGATAAATATAATATCACTCTCTACTTTTTTCCACGAAAATATCAGTAAAAATTAGCAACCGAATTTCCAACCTAACAAAAATTGATCGTATTCCTGTTGCAGTTCTCTTAATATAGATCCTATCAATTAATCATAATTATTTCATCAATTTACAATGATTAATTTTGAAAAAATGTATGTAATAATTAAAAACGATTTTCTACAATTTCGTAAAAAATATTCTATTTTAAAAATAACTCAAAAGATACCGAAGATACGAAAACATTCTGGATAAAAATTTTTAGCTACATATATTTTGCGAGATATGGCCGTTTAAAGTCTCTATTTACAAGCAAGCATCACCTTATTTAAGCTCTTTAAACTCGCCCCCTTTCAATACTAAGGAGTTTAAAGGAATTACTTTTACATAGCCTCTTATCCCATGACCCTCATATGGATTTGCTGCGCCTTAGCGGCGCTCGTGGTTTTAAAAGTGGTGTAAAAATATTCCATTCCAATGGATCATTTTGAAATTTTCAGTAGTCTATTGTTTCTGCTTTCTTCGTCTACGTGTAAAATTTTGTTTGCATATTGTTGATAGTTTACATTTTATTGGCCTCTAATGAAAAAAGTTACGTCGTTGGATTTACGGCGCCGCTGCGGCGCTCAGTATTTCCTCGTCGCTACGTTGGGGACTGCACTCTCACTGTTAATGTAAGAGCAATTATGTTTCGTATGAAATGCTATAATATATTTATAATCATATTAATTCATTTTCTTAACTTTATAAACAAAAGAAAAATATTACTATACTAATTTTGCTTTCTATTTTCGCTTAGAATCATAATGTCCCTCGATATAATGTTCATTGACAAAACTTCATCTTTTTACAAGAATTATTCGAAGAAACTCATGGCTAAAGTTTTTTTTTTCCTGGGCCTCCGACTTCGTTTTTCTAGGGCCGATTATTTCCTCGTCGCTACGTCAGGGACTGCACTCTGAACGCTAATGTCAAAGCAATTATGTTTCGTATGAAATGCTATAATCTATTTATAATCCTATTATTAATTATTTATAACTTATAAACCAAGTGAAATTGTTTAACTAAAGGAAAATATTACAATACCAATTGTGGTTTTTCTTTTAGCTAAGAATCATTATGCTTGCCTCGTCATAATGTTCATTGACAACACTTCATCGTTTTGCAAGAATTATTCATAGAAACCCATGGCTAAGCTAGGTTGTTTTTCCATGGCTTCCGTCTTAGTTTTGCTTGAGCACCACCGCTCCGCGTCCACATACCTGCCGTGGTGATAGTCACCTTTGAGTAAATCCCATTGCTACTCTGTTTAGAACTACACAAATCAGCAATTCTAAGAAAATTTTAACACAATGCATTATCCAAAATCGTAGAACATTGCTTTCTCACCGTCTTGTGAATATTTCTCGCTGAAAGAGTTGCTGTAACTTACCAGGAGATTCAGAAGTTTCACCGACTACCGAGAAAAACACATCGCTCAGTTATTGTAATATGTCTTGTACCTGTCATTCGAAAAAAAATCCCTTTGCGGCTACGATAGTCTACACAAAATTGCTGGCGATTATATAGTTACTGATTACATGACAGTTTACCATTGGGATGAAATCAAGATAACTACCCAAATAATTGTGTGATAGAAAATAATTTCTCTTTCCTGACTATGAGTTTAGAAATTACACGGTAAAAATCGTTTCATTATGAGTAGGTGAAAAGACAATTTACCGTGAGGTGAGAATTTGTGAAAATATTTCTCGTTTCTTTGTGTACTCAAATGCACAGATATTTTATGCATTGGGGGTGTTACTAACGTAAAGGGGTGAGTGAGGAGGAGAAAGGAGAAGGAATGCCAGGTAGGTTGTTTTGAGGTGAAGGGGTGGTAGTGTGTCGACTGCCAAGGATCAGGGAATACCCAGATCGTTGGGACAGGTAGGAGTAGAAAATCCTTATCGCGAAAAAGGTTGGGAGTGCAAGGAGACAATAAGATACAATAGCCTTCTTTTTCTTCATCCTTCCATCGCTGCATGAGGGACAGGGAACAAAAGCCTTGTCGAAACGCCTCGCAGTAGCCCTCCCTTCATTCCAAGAAGGTCCAGCTCGGGTGGGTCATTAGGGTGGAGATAAGTTCAATCAAGTTTTTTGGGAGGGGGAAGAAGGCGGTGAATGACAAATAAGGAAGCTTAGTGGGAAGGTATGGATAGTCTCAATGTTTGGGTCAGTGAAACTCTACGGAAAGAAAAGATGAGGAAAGTCCTCCCAACTTGAGGGTATTTTTGTCACCTCAGAACATTCTTCCTTCAGTCTCTCACGAAGAGCTGGACGAAAGAAAATAGGCGCCTGTTCCTTCTTCCCTGCCACCTATAACCCATACTTCTAAGAAGTTATTTTCTTGGATTTCCCACCAATCCAGGAGTGAAACCTCATCTGGTACACTCCCACGCATCACATTTACTCGTCCATGTCTAAGGAAACGTCCTCAGTGAGGGAATGGGGCTCCGCGGTCGGAAAAAAATACCGGCTCTTCTAGCTCCACCTCCAAAGTGGCGTTGGGTTGTTGGACACGTCGCTAATTATACCAAATTCATTATATTTCAAAACTAATAGGACTTTAAAATTTTGATTGCAGGTTATGAGCTCCAAGAATATTCGCGAGATTTGCCTTGATCGCCAGAATCCTGTAAAAACCACGAAAGTAACACTCGTTTCTTCGCACTTGACCTACAGCTATTTCATTATTAACGTTTAATAACTTATCCTTCTGTATACACTGGAAAGACAAAACATATGGGTGGACACAGTGAAGGAAAATTATGTCATATGGGCATGAACGAATTGTATTCGGTACTCATTTTTAGTATTTCGAGGCATAAAAATATAAACAATATAAACATTAAAAAGCGGAGTTTTTCCAGCACAGAATATCAGAAAAAATATTTCAAGCAACCATTACACACGAAATTTAAAATTTCATTCGAAAATAACAGACAAAGGGAACAGAAATAGAGAGCATTACGGCAACAAATGGAAAAGAATGCAGCGTTCAAGATTTTTTGTTATAACTTCAACAATAAGGGTTTAAATCTATCAAAACAGGCTGAGAAATAAAGATAATAGATGTATTTACCATTATCAATCAGAAAAATTTTAAATTCACACTGACTTTGAAAGATAATAACAAAAAATGACGCGGCACCGCTGCGGCGCCAAAAATCCAACGACGTAACTAATTTAAGTATACTGGGACTAGCCACGGTGATAACTTTTACGGGAGTCACCCGCAATGCACAATTGTGCGAAAAATCCACAGAGAAAAAATCATTCGCCTTGACCGGGATTCGAACCCGGATCCCTCGATTTCCGGCCGAGTGCTTTAGCCAGTTAAGCTACCGAGGCGTCATTTTTCCCTGTGGAAATTTGTGGACTATACCGGACAAGGTGGTATGGACTGCTGAGCATATAATGCGACGAGCAGTCCAAATCGTGCGCACGGCGCCACAGCCGGAGAGTAAAGTCCGAACTTTGAACACATATAGGTGTTCTCTCTTTGACGAATTTAAGTATACCGGGACTAGCCACGGTGATAACTTTTACGGGAGTCACCCGCAATGCACAATTGTGCGAAAAAATCCACAGAGAAAAATCCGGGAAAAATCAGATCCGGGTTCGAATCCCGGTCAAGGCGAATGATTTTTTCTCTGTGGATTTTTCGCACGACGTAACTAAATTTGTAAATCCATATGAGGGTTAAAACAACTTATAAAATTATTTTTAAGTAAAATTTTTCCCATCAAAAACCAAAGAACTTTGTTTGAAAAACCAATCAACTTCTTTATTTGAAAATTTCGAAAAGCACAACTCAGAGCATCCACATTACCGGTATATAATTTGTGTGCCACACGTTCGGCACTGACATATACATTCAGATTTAAACCAAAATAAACGCACATACCCATAATATGTCTATAAATACATATGCATCCGTGTATATGTGCGCTCGCACGCGTGTGGCGTGTGTGCATGAGTGTTGCGGAAAGACTGGACGCCGTGCAGTATCTGTTTTATCGAGTTATATGTAATGTATTCATAAGTATCCAATAAGCTGTTAACCATAAGACTCCATTAAAATGAACAAACCACCTGCACCCGAACAAATTCTCAAAATATTTTTTTTATAATCACAAAATGCGTGCGCCGTTTTATTTCGCTGAAGAAAAGTGGGATGATATTGCAATTCTATTCCTTCTGTGTGCTGTGGTATGGATTATCCAGTATAAGAAGAAGACGAGGATGACGCCCATGACGATGATGATTATATAAATGAAGATGATAAAAAATTTATTTTTATCCATGCTTGCACAAGTGCTACTTTTTTCTATGTATACAAATATTTAGTGTATGTATTTTATTTTTGTGTATGATTTTGTTTTTTTCCTATTTATACCTTTTAATGTAGTTTAAAGGCGTTGAAATGTTACACCAATTGGTTATTATGGGTTGAAAATTTGCAAAATAAAATTAGTACACACATGAAACCACATCCTTAAATTAAAATATTGTGATGAAATTTAATTCCTCTTTGATGAATATTTCTTTTACTTAACCCTCAATAAGGGTTAGAATATTCTGAAATTATGTTCCAAAGCATAAAACAATCATTATTCAACTAATCCAAACTAAATTTTGTTCATATAAAACTTTCAAATGTATTTTTTTTACTTTCGGAATTTAGATTGTAGTGTTCACCCCTAAAAAATAAAAAGCATCCATCGGCAAAATATATATTTTGAAGTAAAGGGTAGGGTTAGCCTAATCTCAAATTTTAATGCAAATCGATCCAGTTTGAAAAAACTGCAAGGTTTTTTACTTTTTTCTAGCTTCATTTCCTGGGCTATTGGTATGTCGTGTCGTGGTGTTAAACTGCAATCATTCGCGCACCTTCATAATAGGCTTCTAAACACGCCAATTTTAAAAAAAAAATCCTTTTTATTTCGTGAGTTATATATATTAAATAAATACTTTTGGTACGCTGAGAAAAATATAAGTAAGCACAAAACTGCAATAATGAGGCATATTATTGCTATAGTTATCAGGTGAAAACACTGTGAAGTTCAGGCATTAACCATTAATCCAAAAGCAAAAGGCCACTGAGTAATGTTGACCGATAGATCCCGAGCTGTCATTGAATATTTGTGCGTATGAAATACCAACCGAGAGCTAAGAGTCCTCTACCAACTTTACGTCATCATTTCCCAAATTAAAAGCAGAGAAATGAAGATGGACTGGCCACGCGAACGCGAGGAAGCTGGGCTGAGGATGGCGGCGGAAACACTCCCACGAGGCAGATGACGACTGGGGTGTCCAGGACTACGGTGACGAGAACAAGAGTAGAAAGATCTGCTCAACTCAGGACATAAACCTATAGGGGTTTTAGTTGTTAAATGGGTGAGGTAAGGTATATAAATTCAAAATGAAGGCAATCGTTGAAGGACTATTGAATGACAAGAACGGAAATTTGAGTGGAGTCCTTTCTAATATTAATCTTAGTTTATTGATAACGTGAGGCAATTTTGGCGATTTTTCACCCCTACCGTTTGCAAATAAACTTCTCCTCAACCCCCCAACCCCATCTCAAGAGAGACTTGAAAATACGTATTTTTAGTTTAAAAACGTCAATCCCTGCCCCGAGAAATGAAGCAAATCCTTATCATAATATTAAACTGTTTCCTAAGAAAATAATTTCGATATTTTTGAAGAGACCTCCCCGACCCCACGTGACATTTGGAAAAAGACGCTCCAGCACCCTTTACCTTCCACCCAAACGCCTTACGATCCGATAAAATATGCCCATTCCTACCACCCAACTATTCCACGACGATTATACTTTTTACTTTACAAACACAACTATTTAATGACTGTAATCGCTCCGTAAAAATTTCTTAGTTGCTTCTTTGTAGGTTCAAGGTATCTCTAGATGATATCTAGGACTATATAATTAATATATCTCTTTATTACGGTTTATTGATACATTACACTATTCTCAATTTATCAAAAATATATAAAAACAGAAAAATATGGGTTTCTCCTTATTTTTTGCCCCTTTTTCTGAAGTGAAGGAGCCGAATTGATTGCGGTTTATTCTGACGGACGGCTCATTTAGTTCCTCATTGTCATCACTGGTCCGCAATGCGATCAGGATTTCAGACCAGAGATGATGAAAAAGAATTAAAAGTCTCGCGCCAAGGCAATCGAAACACTTGGGTCCTCCTTATCCCTTCTTTGGCGCCACACACGACCTTGACTCTCAACCGCCGCCTCTGTAACAAACACGCACGGCTCGGAATTTCTCTTCGCCGTGGCTGCATCCTCGTTCCCAAATCGCCAAGAGAGAGAGAGAGGCGCGGGGACTGTTCCTTTCCGGCAATGCGATGTCTTTCACCCCCTTCTCCTCCCCCCCCCCCCCACCTCACCTCACCCCCGCCTCGTCGTCTCTCAAACACGGCCACAAAAGCGCCTCGGAAGTCGGAGAAAAAATCGCATCGGAAGAGTGAGGAGGAGGTCAGGGAAGGAGGGCGATGCGCCGCAGTGCACGTCGGGAATGCGAGGGAAGCGCTCGCCACGGACAGACACGGTGGTAGGGTGCGCGCAAAAACATTCGCTTAAATGAATGCATCGTCAAGGGTAAACGGACTCTTGTGTAATTGCCTTCGCGCTGGTCGGAAGATCTTCGCACTCATTAGATGCACATACGGTCCAAGCATTACTTACGCCAGCACTCCGTGGGGGAGGGAGGTTGCTTACTTTTGCTTACAAGTGGGAGGACATTGTGACACCATTGCTTACCGAAGGCAGGAAGGTATCGCAGGAAATAGTTGCTTAGATGAGTTCTCTCTGGAGTTTTGATGAGGGAGGATGTAGGAAAGTCAAAAAAATTGTTGAGAATAACATATTATGAAAGGAGAAGAGGTCGAGTTGAGCGCTCGCTTGCTTTTACGCTCAAAGCAAAGTCATTCTAAGCAATTCAAATCGCCAAGGTAAGACGTAAGCTAAGAAATATTTGAACGGTTTCAACGCTATGAATGATGAATTAAATGGCTATAGAAGATAATTTATGGAAATAATTCACTGTAAAATAATGCAATTTAAAAAAAGCATTCTAATAATTACGGTAGGTTTGTAAGGAGCATTTTAGAAGTATTCTGGCAGCCTCTTCTCCCTTCATGGACTTCCCTCTTCAATTCGCACTCAGGCCTACTCCCTTTCATTCTACCTAGAAATTCCATTCTCTTTACTCTACACCTCACCCTCATTTATTTTAGAGCACATTACTTTCCGAATCAGAATGTTCTCATGTAGTATTTTGACTGAATGATTAAATTCCTCTTGCTGAAAAAACGATCATCATAATTTCAAGGCTTTTTAAGCAGTGACTGAACGGTGGTTCCGATGAAAAATATTTTTGACAGTTGATTTACAATATATAAACACGGAAGGACAGTGCGGTCAAAACTTGATACTTCCCCAGCGTATCAAAAAGGAGATTTTTTGGGTTGTCCACCAATTGATCTGGTACATTTCTAACAACACTACCATTGCCTACTCGGAAATCGTCTTCAGTGGTCTGAAAGTAACCATAAAGTCAGATGTCATAGCTTTCAGACTCCTGAAGACAATTTCCGAGTAACCAATCAAAACGTGACTCTTACAGATGATAAGTTCTTTTCACAAACGGTGCCAGTTTATTTTTCATGAAAATCCAAAAATTACTCCTATGTCGGCCTAACTTTTAACATTTTCGATGAAAAATAAGTAATATAATTTTTATCGAAATAATGGAGGAGAACTATGAGAAATGATTTATCACTTCTTAATCATAAATTATTTGTGCCTTTTTGCCTAGACTTTCAGGGATTTGCCTAGACTTCTAAAAGTCTAATTTGTATTTTTTTTCTGGCGATTGTGGAGTTGGGTGCATTGTGCGTTTCAAGAAATGGACCAGACCACAACCAGATAAGAGATCAATGTACATAGAGTAAATATGTTCTCACAAAAGTCATTTTTATCGTCCCGTCATAGACCACAAAGATCTCCATCTCCGGCCAAATCTCCACCTTCCCTACTCTCCCTCTATAAATGCATCACAGAACGATTTCTGCGCTCGAAATCGCTTCCCGGGTGCAACGAGTGAACCTGATGGCATCTATCCCACAATTACACTTCACAGCGAGGCATTAATCTAAAAAAATCGTACCCCTTCGTTTTTTTACCTCCTCTCTACTCTGACTCTGTTTTTAATGGGCTCTGAACGTGAATACCAAGAGTTCCTTCTTCTTTTAAACTCATTTTCATAAAAAGAAATCACGACCCGAATGCATTTATGGCTGGCGTGCGACACATTGAGATACGCTCCGCAGTTTCCACCGAATGAATGGCCATGCATGGCGTCACGTGACCGCATGTCGTTACCGAGACAACTCCATCCACAAAGGGACAGCCCAAAGACTCGTGCGTAGGCGCGAGAAAACTTATCCCACCCCGTAGTACTCGTTTACCACTCTGTTTGTGATTCGAAAAATGCAAATGTTTTCCTACCATGCAGCGTGAGTTTCGCTTCGTGCTCATAGCTAAAAGAATACTTTTTTCTTTTTAAATATGTCTTTAGTTTTTTTCTATCGTAACAACTTCACCCTTGCTCTTCCCCACGATAAAGCACGCTGAATGTTATATAAAATTCTGATTCTCGAAACAGGTGCATAAAGCGCATCTCACTGCTGAATACATAAAGATACAAAATTGTTGAAGTTGTGAATATGATGATACGCCGCGATTTCCCAGGATGTGGGTTCTAACATGACAGCGAACTCGTGCGGCGAACTGCGATTGACAACGACAGCTCGAAGCTGAAGATAATTAAGAGTGAAATCTGCGTAAATCGATTAAATTGCCTAATATTTTATCCATCGTTCCGTATGTATTGCAAATGAATACATGCATTTCTATAATTGTACCTATTCGTCATCTTTTTCAGCCAAACAAATCCGGACATATTTTTCGGTTTTCGTTCTATTTGTCAAGATTGCTATCATGTACATAGAAGACTGGTGGAAGCAAAACACAAACGTTGAGCGTTTCATTGGCCGACGCCAATGCCGCAATGAATGAATAACTCATTCCACATTTATGGTGAGCACTATTCAGCGAGACGGGAAATTCTCCAATACAACAGCCATCGATTGTAACTTAATTTTCATACTGAGAAACAAATGGTCCAAGTTTTCAATGAGTAGCCTATAGTTACTTTAACGATGGAAGAAAAAAGAATGTAGAATTTTTCCATGAATATAATTCCCTCCATCATTTCCGTCAGTTAGCTCTGCCTTTTAAAAAATGCTGCCGCATTGTATTTCAATAAAATTGGGATAATCTCACCGATAATCGCTGAAAATCCACATTTACAGAATGCAGAATAAAGGTACACATGCTTTGATCACGAAGACAGATTTATTAGAAATGAGGGGGTGAAAATCCAAGGGGTGCAAGTGACTTCTTTTCTCAACAGAGAGAGGTAAAGTTAATTGTTAGAAGAAAATCACAAAAACTTGGTTGCCAAGGGATACAAGTCAGTTTCTGCTCTGTGAAGATATCGATCGGAAGTGCAAATGCAATACTATTTTAAGTGTCTAATTGATCTCGTTTGTTTTCTCTGGCTAATTTCTGTACTTAACTCTGTATTCCATTGGACGTTGTATTTCTCATTTTGGACGCCTGCGAGGAATAAAAAATTAATTGATAATCTAAGCTAAAATAGTAAATATAAATTAATAAAAACACTTTTAAAAATCACAATTTTTAAAATTAATATAATTAGCTACGTAGAAACATTAGAAAAAAGGAACATTGTGAATACGAAAACCTTAAATTACCATTGGCGTTTTTGCTCCACCTCTCGTCTAAGGCTAATCGCAAAATCCAACCGTTTTTGTACTAAAGGTTGGAAAATTATTACCATGGTATTCATGAAGGAACTCAGTGCATAAACAATGAGGCATGTAGGCAATAAATTAGTCATTCACTTGATCACTCAGGTATTCATTACAGGATTTAGAATTTAGTTCAGTAGGCACGTGTGTCCTCGCTCTAAATTCGCCAACCCCAGAATTAAATCCGCCCACCTCTTTTATCCAATCATATCCATGGCAACGGAATCCAAAGCAAAAACGTTTTCAGAAACCCACGCTGGGAAATGGCCCTCTATTTCTGGACCAATCAATCCGTTCCTGGAGTTGCTCAAGGGTTCGATGCGTTGTTAAAAACTGTCGGCCAGGATTTCGCCCACAATTCCATTTTCCAGATATACACCCACAAATAACAGATGACGTGCATCAGGGCTTGGACCCAATTTTGAAGTTGCGAGCATTTTGTCCTTTGCGCCTCCGACCTCTCTTTATTGGCTGGCGCATTAGAAAGAACAAACGTTCACATGGATCCTCCCACATTTTCACATTCAGCTCTCGGCAATATGAAATACTAATGTCACACCTGTAGTAGTAATTCAATAGCAACAAAAATTTATAAAATGGTTAAACGGTTTGTAAAAATTGATTACCATCAACTTTCACGACTTAGTTGTTGTATTTGTGACCAATACGAAACAAAATGGCGGACCCTATTTTTCGTTGAATTTTTGTGTTTATGTAGATTTTAAATAAAGGAACACCGAGTTACCTCGAAATATTTGCACCACATATACAACAAAGTATATAGTTTATGATAATCGGAAGTACAGCTGCGACCACCTGCGACGCCGAAATTAAGATCGATTTTTCGAACGTGCGGCACCGCCCGGATCTGGCTGCTGGCCACGGGAATTGCCGTACTCGACGGATGCTGGATAGTGAATCATTTTAAGCAAATTTAGCAAAAGTAAATAAGCACCGAATAGAATCGGCTCATGTAGTACTATAAGGGCTATATAGATGAGCGGATTTGATTCGGTGGGCGATTGTTGAGCGATTGTGCGGTGGAGGTATCGATGTCCATCTTTCATTAGGCCGAGATCATATATATCGATCGACCTCTTGTCTTTTATCTATGAGGAATTGAAAAGGCCCACTGAGAGGAGAATTGATTATGGAGCCTCGTCAAACCAATCTAAGAATAAATGGCAGTTGATGATTATTTGTCATTGTAGTCCTCTGTAATTGGCCTCGTGATGTTCTTGGACTGGATTAAATAAATAAATAAATATGAGAACCGTATAATGCAGAATAGAAATTTTTATGAAAATAAGCAATGTAAAGTATGTGACTGTGAAATAAGTAAGAAAATTAATTAATAGTAGCGGGCGTAACTTGGTGGAAATCCATAATCGCAGGAAGAGAAGGATCAACAACTTTGCTATTTCCACATGGTAATTTGTTGACACCGACCATGGTTTCGTTACAGAGTAATATTATCAAGGTTCTAATGATATCCACCCATCTTTATAATGTTACTCTGTAACGAAACCATGGTCGGTGTCAATAAATTACCTTGTGAAAGTTGCAAAATTGTTGATCCTTCTATTCCTCGAAGTAAGAAAAGTCCGGCTATGGTGACATTACGGCAAATCAAGTTTTGAAAGGGGCGTCGATGGATAAGTTTAAAAAGAAAGTCATGAAAAGATAGGAATAGGATCTATTTAAATCCGAAATAATATCATAACGGATTTTTGCGGATATACCGTGGTGGCAACAAAAAATATCGACTCGAACAAAGGATAAACGGTGGCATAGTAAGACACCAATTTAACCACATGATTGTGTAAAATGAGGAAACAAAGCCAAAACAGACAAAAATGGGATTCACGACGGGGAAAATGTCGGATTAACCACAAGGGAATTCCATGCCAGCCGCCTAACATAGAGAACAGTGCAACAGATGCAGAAAAAACTAAGGAAGAACAACTCCCAGGAAAATTTGCCGTGAGATATTTCAAAACGGCAACGAAGAAAACTCAAGCAGGAAAAAATATCACGGATGACGAATGGAAGGTTGTGATAAAGAGCAATACAGAAAATATGGTGGCGTTGTTACAATGCATAGGGTCTCTAAATGCGGCCATGAATAGTTCGCGCACTATGAAATGTTTGATATGTGAAATGAGTTTATCCACTTTTTGAGGTAACATTTATTGTTTCCACCATAGCATGTCCCCAAAAATCTGATGTTATGTTATTATTGCAGCATTGAATACAGCATTTATATCTTTTCAGTACTTTTTTTTCAGACCTAATCCGTCTATGCCCATTGCAACCGCGAGTTTATCCTTTTATCCACAGTAATTCTAAAATATATCTTCCATTTCCCCCCAACAATTTTTCCAAATTCCCTTCTCCTCGCATTTCGCTTTGGTATTGACGTTTTCGTTGAAAATTACTTTCGCCTTCATGTCGGTACAACTTATTCACTTTAAATATTGAATTAAAATTAATGAAAACAAGCACGTTCTTGGTACTTGCATCATTTATTTTACATTTTTGTTGCCGATGCATTGCTGCTCATGATAATTTATTGCCCTGTTTTTTTAGTTCCCTATCGCACCTAATTCAGCACATAGAGTGTGTTAGTGCTTTGAAATGACGACAGCAGAGGAAGTCTGTTTACCCATGAGACCGTCACACTGAGCCACCGCATTTGCTGCGTTTCCCGTAAGCGCTTGAGCTGAATTAATCCTAAATTTTGCTGTGATCCGAGCATACCGAAGAATCCGCAAGGTACTTCAGTCGCATTTTCACGTTCAATCAACGTGGGTCGCGGAAGTGAGAGGAATAGTTTTGCCCCGCATTTTTGTCGGAAATACAGAGCGGCTTTGCTGGCTAGAGGTCGGAAGCAGCCTCTATTCACATTTTTAGAATAAAAATATGGGATAACCTGTTTTAGACCTTCCACCATGGATGTTTCTGATTGCAACAAGATGCCTCTGATTGGAAAATATTTGCATATTATTTCCCTAGAGATCGTACGATTAACATGTGATTTTTAACCGAGAATATAGTTTAACTATTTGTTTTAGGAGCATTACATACTGTGCTCTGAAATCTTCGGGAGCGCTATCACAAAACTAGGTTAGCTCTGCCAAAAGTGATTTTTAAAGCGACAATTTTCAAATAAAATATTTTAACAATTTAAGTCGCAGTAGTAGTTAATTTAAGTCGTATTAGTATTAAAGCCGCAGTAACCATAATCTTCTGGATTAAAAATTAGTCTTAAACTTATGGCACGGTTTGTTAACGAACAGCTGGTTCTCGAGGTGCAAACGTCGCATTTCGGGAGCGTATCGACTGCTTCACATTCGCAGATATTCATACAGGATTTCCAAGTTTAACATTGAGACCCATAACTAATTCTCTCTCTGAATATTGAGGATTCCAAAATAGATCGTTACTGCTCTTCGTCGAAATCTCATTTCAGAGAGGATGAAGGAGGAAAGCAATGCAATCCCTCGATTGGCATAAATTACGCAATTACGAAGAGGAAAGACCTTTGATCAATACGGTAATGAGATCACAGATGAAAATTCCACTCATTGCTAACATATGCATGTTTTCAAAGGCTTGGTTAACAAACGAAACATTAAACGTATGAATTAATTAGTGGCGGTAATTCAACATGAGAACCAATTTGAGCTTCGATGAACGCAGTCAAAATAGCTGCGAAGTAGGTTCAATGCAGAGTAGGTTTTGGAAAATCGAAATCAATTTAAATCGAAAATCAACTGTCTTACTCCGATTTTCCATTTAATCGAAGTCGAATATTGTTTAAAATTGATTAAATGGATTTTGGCCGATCGATTTTTGATTTTTAGCAAGGTAATTACATCATTAGAACTTCGCCACCTCGCTTTGCTCATAGTTCATATTTTTTATGAATAAATTCCGGAGTATAGTTTCAGAATATAATGTAATATTGTTTGCCAACATTTGGATGCATACCTCTTATACTATATTCTTCAGGGCAATGAATGTTACAATGGTTACAATAAATTGACAGATGAAAGGTTGTTACCATGCTTTTTACAAAAATAAAATAAAAATTAATACAAATTTACATAAATGAAAAATAAGACAAAAGAATTTTGATTAACCTTATTTGCACAAATTTTTTTGTGATTAAAATTTCCATTCCCTAACTCAGAGCCTACCTGCCTTATGAATTAGCTTTATTTTGGCGTTATTTCACTACGAAGTCGATAATTATTTGAGTTATGCGGAGGCCTAGATTGGTCGTACTTTTCGTTTTGCAGTGATATCCTCTTTAACAGTAGAACGGGGATAGGGAATCAAATTGATTTACGTACCAGCTTACTAAGTAATCATTTCTGAGTCACCGTTTCACAAAGGAGAGCCTAGAAATTTAATTTGTCACAGAAATTACGTCTTGCAAGATCCTTCCTTTCTTTGAAATACAATTTTCCTTTCCGAGGGATCAATTTGGTCCCCGATGCCGTTTAAAGTAAATTTTTCACACAAAGTAGCGAGAATCAATAATCCTGCCTTAACACCCACGTGTGGAGAGAAAAATGATAAAACGACACGAACATGATGTATGTTTTCAGATGAAATTCATCTCAAATCAGAAAAAGATCAATTTCATCCCCCTGGCTTTTCTGGAGCTAAAACTAACGCTATCATTTTGAAATATTCTGAGTATAACTAAAGTAAACTATGGTCAAATATGTTCGTTTCTGAAAATAAATAAGCTATGTATCCGAGTAAATACTGAGGTGAAATTTAAAAAAAAAAGAACGCGCAAAATTGCTGAAGAGGGTTTATTGCCTATTTCGATTGCCCTGCAAATGTAAAAATATTAGAACAAGTTTTAAGCGAGCAGTCCGCCTGCCCTAAAAAAAACTCCAGCGAAGGGTTTGCGTCATTATTGAATGTATCCACTCGTGGAATGCACACAATTGCACATTAATGCTGGCAACACATGTAATTGCGTTCATATTATCGAAGACGTTAAGAATACATGAGCTCACGTGGCTTTAGAAATCATTATTTTATGCTTATGACGAAGCGAGCAGCTGAGAAATAAGTCTAGGGGAGGTTAAGGCGCAAATAATACTGGAGGTATGACATAGGGGAGGTGCGTGTGCCCTCCCCCAGAAACTTTTAAGATACATGGTTAAAAATGGAGGGTTTCATGGATTTCTGAGGGATGTTTTATTAACCCTTACACTACTTTATTATTATTATGGTATTCTACCAATTAAGGTAGGTTTCCATTAAGTACTAAAGAATTAATCTGGGAGCCTCCCAATCCTTCCAGCACTGCCTTTTTCAATTCACTGTAAGGCCTGCTCTCTTTCAATCTATCTAAAAATCCTATTCTCTTCCTTACCCTCCCTCGTTTACCTAACATTATACCCTCTAACACCTTTTTCAACATCCCCTCCCCGCTAAGTACCTACTCGCTCCACCCAAACCTTCTGTCTCCTCCGCATCTCTTCTAACAGTTGCCTCTGCTCACCCACCATGTCTAGCCCTTCGTCGTTTCTCCTCCTCTCTGTCCATTTCACCCTATCCATACATCTCCATACCCACATCTCGAATGCCTCCAATCTTCTCTCGTCCTCCTTCCAAAGTGTCCACGTTTCCGCACCGTAGAGAGCTACACTCCAGATCAAACTCTTCACTCACCTTCTCTTTAAACTCTTTCATAACGATCCTGTAAGAAGCTCCTCCCTCATCATGAACGCCTACTTCGCTAATACAGTTCGCTTCCTGATGTCCTTACTGCTGTATCCGTTTTCCTCTAATGTGCTGCCGAAATAGTTGAATTGCTCTACCTGCTCAAGCCTCTCCCCACCTATCTTGTTCTCACATCCTCGCTCGCGATGCTTTATAAAACCATATTACCTTGATCTTCTTGTGATTAATTCTCATCCCATACTCCACGCACCGCTCGTCTAACGCATCCACTAGAGCCTGCAGTTCCCTCGCTGACTGGCTAATCTACGCCTGATCATACGCGAACCTCACGCATTTTACCATCATTCCCCTCACTTCAACTCCAGCTTCCAACTCGTCCTACGATTCTCTTACCATCTCCTCAGCGTATTCGGTAAAAAGTAGCGGCGATAAAGGACAACCTTGTCTCACACCCCGGCCAATGCTTGCCCGCCCAGATTCTCCGTCCGCTACCCTAACTTGCGCAGTCTGGGCCATAAACAGATTACGAATCAGTCGCTAACCCTCCAATCTACACCTATTATCTTGAGATTATCCATTAACTTTACCCAGTTAACCCTACAACTTGGTTTTTCAAATTCCACGAAACAGGCATACTCGTCTTGGTCATATTCTAGGTTCCTCTACCGAGGGACCTCATAATTGCTATTGCGTCATGAGTCGACTTCTGAAACCAAAATGATCTTCGCCGAAATACTCGTTTGCCTTTGCCTCCATTCGTTATACGGATCTATGAACTGAAAAACGGCATTGGCACCCTTAAAACCAATGGTTCGACACGTTGGTTGTCATGATGGCCCGACGTTTAACCCTATGACCTTTGGCCCCCATTGTGACCCTTGGAGATTATACAATCAACAATACGGATCTATGAACTGCCTAACCGACTTTGGCACCCTTCAAAACCTATAGTTTGACACCTTCATTGTCATGATGGCTCGACGTTTAACTCTATGACCTTTGACCCCTATGGTGACCCTCGGAGATAAATTAGTGAATAATACGGGTATTTGGATAAAACCAATGACTTGGGCACCCTATAAAACCCATGTATCGACACCTTTGTCGGTATGCTATTTTTCCTTTTGTCACCCTTATGACCTTGACGGTGACCTTACTGGGTCAACGATTGAATTTTCGTTAATAAAAGTGTTATTTTCGGGTTTCTCGTGTCCGAAAACTTAAGAATTGACATCTTGGTCAATGAAATTCAGACTTTTTTCTATCTCGATTTTTTATCATTGAAATCCCAAGGCAAATTCAAATTTTTGGTTGGACCCACATTGTGAGGCCAAAAGGTCAAAATTGTAAAATTTTGCTTACACACAACAAAATTTAGGACTTTTCCCCATAAATGTGCCAATTTTCATGAATATTGCTTGATGCAAAGTTACTAAAATTACAGGTCAAAAATGGCACACGACCCTTGGGACAGTTTGTATAACTATCCCATCACTCCAATAGTCCCCACCATCCTTCCACCTCACTCTGCATAATCCTAGGGATATTATCCACTTCCCTTTTCATATTTTCTAACTTCCACGCTCTCATTATTTCCCTCACATTCCACGTCCTTACATTTAACGCCGACTTCTTCTTCTCCATATTCTTGGTTTTCTTTTCTTCTTTTTTCATTGCTGCTGCTGCTGATGATGATGATAATGATAAGTCTCTGCAAGGATTTCGCATGTTGACGACCCCGAGGACCTGCCGACCTCGCTGCCGTGACCGACACCCGCCCTTTGCGGACGGGTTTCGGACGATGAGATTCCGAGGCTAATTTGGTTGTACTACTCCGTGTTTTCAGGGAAGAGATAGTTGGTAGGGTTTCCCACTTCCATTTCAACACTGTTTTTTATTTCACGTGACACCATCAGGTGGACTACCTTTCGTCTGGCTCCTACCATTCGACCTATCTGGCATGGGTAGCCCTACCGGGAATAATAATAATAGAATTAATCCCGCCAGTGAAGCTGTAAGGGTTATAGGAACTCGCAAGCCTTTCCACCGCGACAAGGTTGTAGCCTATGGGAGAGGACACTATTCTATATGTAATATTTATCCGATTGAGTAAAATGGATTTAATTTTAAAAATTCTCTGAGTTCTGAGGGGGTGGAATTTATCCCAAAAACCTCCCCAATGACTCACCCATTCCCAAGTGTTTCAAACTTTTAATATTATCATGACACGTGAAAAGACTTTCAGCATAAAAATATTCCATGTAAGATAAATAATTAACAATCATCAAATTGTATACAATAGGGTAGTTTTCTTCATCAAATAAAACTAATGGCATTGATTGCGATTCGTTACTCACCATTAGTGTATTCATTATATACAAATTATTTGGTTTTAGAAATACCGGTTTAGACGAATGGCAATGGTCAATTTTAACCACATTTGAAAAAGGCCAGATTGGCGCCCATGCGATGCCACTCCACGTGACGTCACAGGGACCTAGTTTCTATACGAGTAGATAGGAGTTTTACATCGTCTGAAATTACCAATGCATGCATGAGGCACAGAGATCAGGGAAACATGTTAAAACCTATTAAAACTGGCTAAGGTCGGAAAGTTTTCTTCGTTTGATAAGGTATTAACAATCCTTATTTAAGCCAAGCGCTACCTGCAAGCAAGGTACTCTGCTACCTGCTAGCAACCTGCGTCGTATCAGCACTCAAAGCCTCGCCCTAAGGTCACCTCACTTGCGGCAGCGGGAACCAGAACGACGTCACACGGAGTTTTCCCGGCATTCATACTTAGCCGTCGCGTTTTCGCGCGCTTGAAAATGTTCACTTTTCATTTAATCACAAAAAATGGATTTGTTCATTTAAAATTCTAAATGCGTGAAATACGTACTCCAGGAGTAATAATATTTCGACTAAGGCAGTAAAAAAATAATAGGAAACCACCCTATTGTAATATGCCAGCAACTTGAAGGTAATGGAAGACTTTTCCTTCGAAACTTCTGAAAGGAATCGACCCTTTGACCCGGTGGAAAACCCCAGACGTCTCGAGAAATAAGATTTCACGCTTCCCGGAGAACTGCAGTGATTCAATCTCCCCGGCCTTTGCAACGAGCGAATGGATCCACCATTGCCCCCACAACCAGCGTCCGCGTAAAACCAGCGGACAGCCTATACTCATGACATTAGCCTTGAGAATGGGTTACGAGTCGATAACCCAAACATTAATTCACCGGTAAAGCCTAAACTTCTCCGCGATCAGTCATCGTCTCCTACAATTTACGCCCTTTCCTATGTCCAGGAGCGGAAGGAGTCGCACTGAGATCGAGCCGGGAATCGAGTCCATGGACAGAGGGAGTCGTCGATGGCAAAAAGATCTCTCCCACCACTCGGACTCATTTCGGAGGCATTTAACAACATTTGCAGGCGAGCGCCCCCCTTTCCTGGTGGGACGCGAGGCGGAGACGAGCGGACGGGGATGGTAGGCCGGAACTCTTCTTCTCTAGTACAGGGGAGAATGCGTTGGGGATGGGGGCACATTCACAAGATGGGAGAGGTGTGTGTAAGGGTAGTTGTGGTGGTGAGGGGGTGGCAAATACATGGGAGGGTGTGGAGATTTGGACGGGGGTGGGAGAGTGCCAAGACGATCAACAATCCTAGCGGAGATGGGCTCCGCTTTCACACACAACAACAACGGATCTAGGATAGGGGTAATTAGGGGGGGAGGGGCTCTCCTCTACTGTATATATTCGACTGATTATTTATTATGCCGGGAATAGCCACGGTGATAGCTTTAACGGAGTCACCCGCATTGCACAAATTGTGCGAACGTAGGAAAAATCATTCGCCTTGACCGGGATTCGAACCCGGATCCCTTGATTTCCGGCCGCGTCCTTTAGCCAGTTAATTTCCACAGGGGAGAATGACGCCTCGGTAGCTTAATATCAGTGCAACTCTTTCTATACACCCGTAGCACTTTTTCACGAATCGTGCATCTTTCATCAGTATTCGATGAATTTTACTTTAGAGAGTTGTTCAGAAAAGTTGTTTCCCTTAATTAAGATGATGATCTGAGGGGTGAAGTCGCGAAACTGCTTCATTTTTAAATAAAATGAACTGTGATATTCATGAATATGTAATTTTGGACGAGCGGTTTCGTCGCCGTGCGGCATCAACTGCCATGGATACAGGGAATACAAACTCTCAATATACTAAGGGTCACTATGTGTGACAGGATAGGAGAAGAAGGTGAGTAAAGGTTTTAAAATGAACAGTGGTGAAAGAAGAAATCCATGCATGAAAAATATCATATTGGGACGTTATCCTCGCCATATTAGTATTTGGGAAACAATATAGGCTAAGCATTTTCCAAAATAAGCCACAGAATGAAATATTTTTGAGCCAAGGAATAATAGATAAATAATCAATAAAAGGGTGCATTAAGAACTACTTTAAAAGTATTCGAAAATTAAAAAAAAACCTAAACCTATATTTTCCCCATGGTTACCTCTTTTTAACTAAAGGCACGCAATGATTTATATATTGAAATACATACGAATAATGATGACAAAAGATAAACCGCAATAACTTCGACAAAAAGCCCAGGCAGCCCGCATGAGATTGGTTAGCTATACATCGATAAAATAGCGTCGGTTGCTTGGAAAATCATGTGAGCTGCTGCCTGAAGAAGGGATCACAGTGAGTATTCAAGATCTTGTTATGCATACAAGTAACAACTGTAAATACATAATGAAAGGCTTACAGTTGAAGACTGGCAGATATCGGCATTGTACTCTACTTCTCAAACCCTGTAACAATTTATTTTGTCTTGCCGAACACTGGCCTCAACTGAAAAATTGAATAGACGCGAACTTGCAAAAACAATACTTGAAAATATAGCCCAAAAAATCAGTTGTTAATCGACGAGGTGCCATTTAAACAATTTATACCTAGAGAACCTAGAATTTTTTGGGAGAGAAGCGTATTGATAGATAAAAATATTCGGAACGGTGGACCAGATATAATCTTTGTTGAGTATGAAAACAAGAAAACCTATCTAATATGCGTAGTATCCCCAAAAAGCCACAATCTACAAAACAACAATTGAGGAAAAATTAGAGGATCTTGCCGATGAAATAATTTAAAATTGAAAATGACCTCAGTCACAATACTAATATAATTTCATTCACAAGCTTATCACCAAGAAACTTAATCGTGACCCAGAATAAATGACAACTTCAAAAATTTACATAAGTGGAAATACAAAAATCATCAAATTACTTTTTATTCAGCACAAGTCATTCCGTAACAGGATATCCAAACCACGAGCAACATTTTTATGTAGGAATAACGAAAGCGAATGATAGTGAAAACGGAGTAAAAATCCGAAATAAAGGAGATTTTAATAACAATTCCGTATTGTAAGGAAATTCACGAGCCATTAGGCCATTAAATATTGGACAACGAAGGATAGGGTGAGTTCTCTTCTTCAGCTGCCGAGCTTAATTCTAATCCATCCAAAGGTTAGGTAGAAAATTAACTGCATACAAACCTCGTGAATTCTTCAAATCATGCTCTGAAGAAAGTTACTTCGCGTGACTTTGCCGAAATCTCATTTGAAGCTATTGCTAACAAAGCGTAAAATTTTGTCGTAAGTAAATAGTGTTCGCCATTTTTTCACCGCATGGTAAGAAGTTTTAAATTTAAGATATTCCTTAAGATACGGAAATTAAAAGAAAAAAGACCATAATAACAGATTATGCAGTTTTTTTATTCCGCAAAAATCAACCTTTAACTTCACCATCTACGTACTTACTTTGGAAGATTTTTAGAGAAAATTGGAGCCGGAATTTTTATGGAATATTGCTCCCGTTTGAGCCTCTGTATCTCAGTAACGGGTAAGAATAATATAAAATCAGCTATGTTTCCATAAAGTTAAATCCTTTTTAATTTAGCATAGCGAGATTTTAAATTTCTAACTTAAAAACAACAATTTTTTAATTTTGTCCGGCTTTTTCCGATCTCCGGCATCTGTGCGCCGCCTCTTCCTAAATTTTACCATGCACCATAGCACAACGAATTATAAATTATTATTACGTAATGCACGTAATTACACTATGAAACGAATTCAGAATACAGCACTTGATATTCTCTTAGCTATCCTCACTTCAGAGGGAGAGACCTGCCTTTCTTGACTCTTCCCCTTTTTATATATACGCTGACAACACTTTCACCATGACATTCGCTCACGTAATCACACGTAATCACGTAATCACGCTCACGCGTTCACTGTTTATCCCTCTTGCAGCCTTTCGTCCTCAATTCAATACATTTTTATACCACAAATACCGTCAACTGAGCAATGTTGAAATCCATTGAGAATAATTTCATCTTCTCTTATTCTATTAAATATCTCCTTTTCTTACCCTTAAGTCTTGTCACGGTCGCCAATGTGTCATACCAATGTGATTCACTTCATATCCTTCACTCTGTACTTTCTTCTCCAAACAATTCATTTTTTTACTCTCCTCTCTCACCTGTATTCAAAATTAAATTGTCATTTTTACTTTATCACTATGTCAATGATTAACTAGTCAATAGGGAAGTGCACTAATTTTTTTTTATTGCTGAATTTGAAAGTTTAGCCTAAAAAAGAAACATTAGTATAGTCACTTTTATTTTCTGCATCTGGGGTATGCACTTTAAAACGTTTTGAAAGTCGGAAAATTTCATGTTGCGCTGAAACACAGTGCCTCCATCTTGATTGAGATGTGACGTCACAAGGCAGTAGTCACCAGTGGAGTATCGCTGTATCCCGTCGCCTTCTTTAGCGCGGCGAGAGTTTCCGGGAATCGGTGGAGTTTGCTTCCTAAAAATGTCGTCTAGTACCGAAAACATGAATTCAAAATAGAATTATAAATGATTTTTTGTTCCAAATTTCATCTCGACGTCGAAACAAAAGCCTGGAGAAGATATTCATTCCCGTGCCTTAACCCCTCAACGCCGTCATGCGTACCCAGTACGCGCCCTTTAAATTTCGTATGCCGCCGTCATGCGTACCCAGTACGCTTCCTGACCTACTGTTTATAATATTTTTTCTCCGCCAGATATTGTATGTTAAATTAAAAATAATTACTCTAATTTTTAAAGAAATGTTTTTTCTTTCCAATAAAATATTTACAGCTGTTTTATGCCTTCAAGATTTTTAAAAAATGCTTCGATAAAATTCCATTTTAAACCAGCGCCTTGACGACTTCGGTCCAAAAACTCATCGCCTTCTTTCAGCTGTTCTATCATGAAAACTTCCGCCTATTCTTCTTGAGAGACGTCTAGAAGGGTCAGCTACTTTAGCTTGAGATACGGTATCTTATAAGCTCAATGCCATCTCTCCATCTTTTCCTTGTGTGTCGTCACCTCAAGTGTGTTTGGTCCGCCTCGTTAGTCCTAAGCGTCCTAAGCGAAGGGGCCATGTGCTTCGCTCTGCATTTATTTTTTTATTTTTTTTTCTGGACAGTAATCAACGAAGATAAGATTCCATCTAAACAGTCAGCGTATACCAGGGCCCCTTCGAGATATTTTCTCGTCTCTTGAGGGAGCTTCTAAACCACGAGCTTCAGTCCACCCAGTCCACCAGAGTCACTCATGCTGTGTGGTGTTCGTTCAGGCAGTGTGCTGAAATTCTCATCGGGTGTACTTCCTGTGTGTGTTTTTTTTATAATTGGGGATCCCACGAAATTGGAATAGTATTGAAAGGCAAAAAAGAGACTCGGAAGTCTGTTTGTGTGTTAGGCTATAGTAAAATCATTGGTAGGGTGAATTTCAAGGACCTGTTATTGCATTCGTACGTAATGGAAAGAAAACGCCATTACAAGTGATGTATGAAGTTATTTAGGAGACTATTGAATGAGGCAGTCCTAAATTCATATGTTGTTCACGGGAAAAACACGTATAAAAACTTGACTTATCATTTCGCGTGCCATTGGGCGAGATAATATTTTTGAAATACCCAACGTCATACGAACTGTTTGGACTTGGCCGTCACTCATTACGCAATTTAGTACCAAGACTCAAAAAAATTGATTTCCTAACGACAATTCCTGCAGCTGGGAAGAAATCAAAGTCTCAAAGGAGGTGTGCAGTTTGTGCGTAACATGGGAAATGAAGAGTTTGCGTGTACTGTTGTGAAAAATGTGCAGTGGGATTATGTTTGGATTGCTTCAAATCATGTCAGAGCAGATTTTCTAAGGTAAATCATTTGAATATTTGGATATTGACGTTTGAAACATTAGCATGTGATTACCTATATGAAATGATACGGTAATGATGGAACAAAATCAAAGAAGTGGGCGGAGTGGTAAATTTTCAAGTAGGCGAAACGGGTAATCCTATCGAAAGTATCCAATCTGTTATGAAAATTTCAACCCCACAGCAACTAAATTACATCATGTAATTGTATTTTTTAAATGCATGGAATGTTAGAGATCTCGTAGCTTATTCGAAACCAAATAAAAATATTTCAAAATTGAAAATTAATTCATTAGTTCATAAAAAGAGATACATAAACAATAAAAAAAATTTCCAATCGCTCGAAAAATTATTATATAGTTGCGCATTATAATACGCAAGTTTACAAAAATTTTCAACGATACTGATCGTATATTAAGAAAGATATAAATTATTGAATGATAGTATACCAAAAAGGCGAAGATTTTTTAATCTCATCCGGCCGCTGAGATGGGATTTAATTAAATGCCTGCCGCGCTTGAGGGGTTAAGCACAAGCTATACGGAATAAATGGTTCAAGGCTGCTCCTGACTCTTACCTATCAATGTTAACCTGTTTTGAATATCATTTGAAGGTATTGTAAGATCAAATTGATATTTATGTTATAATAATTTACTGAATAGGTACCTCAGTCACATCAGAAAGTGTGCTGAGTCAAAATATAGCATTTTCCGCGTAGACCTACGTAATTTATAAACTGAAAGTAGTTTGGTTAAAGAATTATGGCGCGACTGTTATTTTACACGGCCGGGCAAAATGCGTACTTTGCCCATGATATATGCATATATGATAACAAACGATTTTTGTTAAAGTTAATCTTTATTTGTTGAAATTAGTACATTTATAGGTGATACAGATATAAAGGTACACGGCAGGTCGCGCGGCGTAATTTGTACTCCACTGGTGACGGATTCATCTTGCTGATCTAAAAAATTAGCTTCAATGCCTCGAACTTTGAAAACTCGCAATATAGACAGTCAAAGTACATTGAATGAATGAATGAATGCTTTATTTGATGCTCTGGGAAACCCATAAGAGCAAAAAACCTAAATACAATTAAACATTCTGCTCAAAAATACAATAATTATGAAATAGCACAACATAAACAAAAACAAAATTAATCAACTCAAAGATTTGTACGACTCAAAACAATAGGTTTACGGTTTTAAATATTCATACAGTTTACTCTTGAAAGATTCCGGGGTGGAGGAGCGTTTTATTAAGGGGGGTAATGAATTCCAAAACTTAGAAGCAGTGATCTGGAAGGAATTTAGGTATAGGTTGGTACGGGCTTGGGGTATATGGAGAAGGTTAAGGTCTGACCGGGTTCTTCGGCGGGAAACACTAGTCCTGTAAGTGGATAAGTTATACAGGTATTCAGGCGTTTGAGTACGAAATAGGGAGAACAGAAGAGACACCAGGAAGTACTTCCTTCGGGAGCCAATAGGCAGCCATTTCAAGGCAACAAAGTGCTCAGAAACATGATCGTCTCTGCGAAGGTCGAATATAAATCTAATGCAGCTGTTAATTAGTCGCTGGACACGTATTTCAAGAACATTTGTTAAATCACAATACACTAGTATACAATAATCCATAATTGGAAAAATCAAAGAGGTTACAAGTGCTATTCTCGTGTGGACAGGTAAATTTTTCTTTTGAAGTTTCAATGCATAGAGAAATTTATTTCCATTATTGCACATTACCAATACATGCTGATCCCGATTCAAAGTAGTGGAAAGAGTGATGCCAATTGTACATTGTAAGAATACACGAGACCATTCTAGCCCAGAATGTACGTACAATGTCGAAATCCTTGGTTTTCAAAGATTGACGTATTTTATACGCCAGCGCGCCCGGTCCAGGGTTATCAACTTTTATTTCATCCTATTTGTTAATTGAAATTATATTTCGGAATGGTTCTTTTAGCACTGCTACTGAGGTAAACTGGTAGGTACTGAGTACAAGGTACTGAGGTATGTACTGAGTAAGTAAACTCCCTTTGGAGTAATGTGAATTACAAGTGTTCGAGATGTATGGCATTTTATATTCGCTTTGTGTTCTTATTAATTATGTCTGTACGCATATTGTTGCTTGCCGCGAGCCTTTAATGGTATGTGCTCTTGCAAGAGTGGTTTTCATTTTTAATGTGGAAGTTGGTCAGTATAAGCAAAGAAAAAATTAACATTTTAGCGCACACCAACCCTTGTAGTCATCGTATCTCTGCGTTTGTAATTATTATTATTAAAGTATTCTACCGATTAAGGTAGGTTTGCATGGAGTACTAAAGAAGTGATATGGGAGCCTTCCTTTCCTTCCATTACCGCCTTCTTCAATTCACTATAAGGCCTACTCCCCTTCAATCTAACCAAAAATCCTACTCTTTTCCTTCCCCTCCCTCGTTTCCCTAACATTCTACCCTCTAACACCTTTTACAACATCCCCTCCCCGCTGAGTACTCCCTCCATCCATACCTTCTGTCTCCTCCGTATCTCATCCAAAAGCTGCCTCTCCTCACCCACCATATCCAGCACTTCGTCGTTCCTTTTCCTCTCCGTCCATTTTACCCTCTCCATTCTTCTCCATACCCACATCTCCAATGCCTCCAATCTTCTCTGACACTGCTAAAATACCTAAACGCCATTATGATGATAAAAAAATTGTCTCATGTCAATGATTGCTGCAATTATAATTAATGATAAACTTGATGCCGTATGATCACAATGAAGACAATAAAAAATAAAGCCACGACGTAGTCTTCAACCCTGGTTCTTAGGGTGAGATCTTTCCTCTAAATCGTACACGCTACCACTACCCCAACCGACCCATTACGGAACGGAGGATATTTTGAATTTATATATATGACTTGTGAAAAGTAACGCATGAAAATTAATTAATTACAGCCTAACTAACGCCCTAATTGAAAAAGATGGAGCAAGGTATGCGGTCTCCCCTTGTTAGCCTTAACGTCTCGCATTTCTATGGAGCGTTGAACCTGTCCTCCTCATTCAAAAATAAAATACCATAAATACATCAAAGCTTGGTATACCATTTATAAATCGTTGGAATTTTCCTTCTCCCAAACAAGATTATCTTTTCTTGAACCCATCCTGGACAGCGAACCATTGCAACAACCAGCCAGCTCGGAAATAAGGCTAACATCCCATGATTCTAGTTGCGAAGGGCGAACGTTCCGGCCGGCGTGAATACACACGCAACGAATAAGTCTTGCAGCAAACGTCTGAAATGGGTTTATTAGTTTGACTCGGTTCTTACAAAAAAGTTTGGGCATGATAAACGGCATTGTGCCAAAATAAACCAAGCGAAAAATAAATGCCATCATGCATTTTTTAAAGATTCAATGTGCTATTCGTACTACTCTTTCTAAACTTGAAGTTGACACGTAAATGAATATTAATACATTACGCAATGATGAAGTCGTTTACTCAAAAGAAAAGCAGCCACATATATATTCTGAAGATATTTTATGACAGCAAAAAACGGATACCCTCAAATTCTGTAAATTTTCTATGCAATAATAGTGGTAGAACTAAACGGCGTAGAAGCTGCCTTCTGCTACTGCCTTGTGACGTCACGGCCAATATTCAACATGGACACCCGTTTTAGCGGCCTTTGAATTTTTCCATATTTCGGACAGTCATCTCGAATCAAGTATTCACTATTAGGATTTAAACTGTAGTTTTACGACATTATGTTATTCTGAACTCTAATTTAAAAAATGTGTTTGGTGCATTTTAAACACTAGTGTACTTCCCTATTTGGAAAATAAAAATTAAATCCAATATTATAAAAATCATAACAAAATAAAAGCGAATTTGGTTATTAATTGATGCAGTTTTAAAAACTTGATATGCGTCATAACTTCAAATTTTCTCTTCACGCATACCTTCAGAATTTTTTCACGAAATTCTCGCAGTCAATCATTGCAGATATTAAAATGATATCTCTATCTATTTTAGAGTAGAAATATTTGCCAATTATCAATGATGTCCAACTAAAAGAAAACCGTTGCTAAGTAGGTACACGATCCAACCATTCATGCAACCGGGATTATATTTCCCTGAATTCGTTTCGAACGAACAGCAAAGGATGAATTGCCCATGGAGAGCAGAATTATATTTTTTTCTCTTCGTCAGATTTCAAATGACATTTGCAATTCCACTAGATATTCGTAGAACCGAGCACAATACCGCTTTTTCTTTTGATTCCATTTACGAGTCCTCAACGACAATATTCGGCAACGGAGAGCAGCCTGCACTGACTGAAATCGCTGTTCTATTGTTTGATATCGGCTTTATTCAACACGATAACAGGATAAACTGCACAAAAAATATTCCAGATTCAAAACGGCCCGAATGGCCATAAGTTTCAATGCGAAGGACGGGTTTTGATTACGCAGTGCAGGAAATAGATGGATATCTCCACCTATGGCGACGCAGTCCCCAGGCTCGCAGCCACGGGAAAAAACGACGAAAACAGTTCAGACTCATCGTTGCCCTCTGGCTACTAGTATGACTGGCGTTATGTATTGCTTGAATTGTTATTAGAAGCAACGACAAAAATATTTTTGAGATCTAAACTACAAATTAAAATAGCAGTTAAAATTTCCCACTTCAGAAAAAAAACTGTTATCACCTTGCGTAATTAGCTCGGATATCAAACCATTCTTGAACCCACTGCCAGTTAATTCAAGATTTAATTGCATAAGATTTGTTGATTAATTGTTGTATTTAGTGCCATGAGCGGTATACATATAGTTTTGTAATCGTGTTTTACGTTGGTACTTTACGAAAACCCTGAAATCTTACAATACAGATCTCAATTTTTCATGTAAAATGTTTAAACGCGTTTTTCAAGTCGAACAATGGCTTTGGATCCTTTTTTACTAATAACTTCTTTAAGGATCGTAGTTCTGTCTATTTTACAATTTTTTAGATTAGACAATTTTACAGATTCTAGAAATTAATTTATAGAAGTAATGAGTGCATGGGAATTAAATTTGGGTAAATTTTAGTGACTCATTCTTTCCATTCGAACACCATTGATAGAGGAGTCTCTCGTAGCTGGGGTACCTAAATCAGAATAATTTTCACATTTCTTTGAGCTTATCGAAAAACCTGCTTTTGCTTGAGGACTATGATTGACGGTGTGTAATTTTCCATCTATCATAGGTAACAACGCTTATTATTACTAAAGCGTTTTTAAAAATAAAATATTATGATTGCGTAAACACATTATATGTTTGATACGCTTAAATGCGAAAATGTTCGTCCGCCTAAGTGGTGCAAAACCTCGAAGTGATTCTTGACGGAAGATGAAATCCTCTTGTGTACGCTCACAGTTCCCCTCCCCTCGAAAAGATCAACTTTGAAAGATCGGAGCAAGTGGAAGGGAAAGTGTCCTAAAAATCAACTTTTTAAAATTGAAGACCCTTTTATCTTCTAGCAATGAATATCATGAGTGCATTTCAAAGAAATATCTTAAAAATACCAAATTTAAACGATCGTCCAAAGAAATTACCAAAGGAAGTCGCTTTTACGTGCGAAACCGTTGACACTTCACATTCACGAAGGAAAGCATTTCAAATTTAATGAATAAGCTACATTAAATTATCAGGACTATAAATTTAATCCAAAAGACATAACAACTTCTCATTCCACGTGAAATTCGGATTACCCTGGCGTCAGTGTTGGTGAATGGTGACTTATGCGGGCACATTCAAAAGCGCGGTGTTTATTGAATTTAAGAGAGGACGGATTCCTATCGCTCGAGCCGTCAAAACAGCATGGTGACGAATTGCTCATTTGAGAAATCATCTATATATTTGTATGGCATTTAGAGCAGATCCTCGTCTCCGTTTTTCCGCAGCACAATTAATTATAATTCTCCCTAAGTGTTTTCTCATATATACACTTTTTATAAATGAGTTTCAGGCGAATGTTGGGAAATTTCTTTTTACTCTCATAATTTCAATAGCATCATTCTGAGGGAGTGATCTTCTTTAGTTGCCAATCCTTTTCAAGACTAGTTGTCTTCCTATGACACCACATTTTAGAAGCCTCTAGCCTTTTCCTCTCTGCTTGGTCAAAGGTTTATATGTTTTTCCTAAAAGCTTTATTTTGCTTCCATACAGCAGCGCACCCAACAAAAACGTCTTTAAAAACTTTTTCTCGGGGACATTTGGACTGTCGGAGGTGAAGTGTTTTTTTTCTTAAAATCTTTATTTTCTCAAAGTATTATACCCTCTCCTTATTAAAGGATTAAAGCTAAAAAACATACTTAAAGAATCAGCACTGCGCGGTGTGCGCTCCACTATAGCGCTATAAGTAGACACATATATGCACCTGCTCTGGGCGCTTATAGTCTAGCGTGACTCCCAGAATCCGTTTAAACCCTTAAAGAATTTGTGCACGGTGCGGCCTTAGTTGCACACGGTGCACACACTTCAATGGAAAGTAATCTCAATGTATACGATTTATAGTTAAAAAATCAAACATACTCGCTTTCAGGATTGCCCTTTAAACCTCTAACTCAACTCATTTTATTCTGAGGCGATTCAAAACACTACTGCAGAGGAGCGAATCAACATTTGACTCCAACAAATCAAACAGTTCCCTGCTCTCTTTCCTACATCACTTGCAGGAAAAAAACTAACTTTAAGTGTTTTTTATAATTAATGGAGCAATAATGAGGAAGGGGTAGGGAGGGAAGGGTGGAGAGAAATCCAGCATTGTAATTAACCTCATCATCATCACTGGTCAACAATCCTAGGATTGGTTTGACGCAGCTCTCCACTCAGTTCTATCAGCTAATCTTTTCACTCCTACGTATTTCTTCTCTTTCACATCTCTCTTTACGTGTTCCATATATTTTGTTCGAGGTTTTCCTTTTCCGTTCTTGCCTTCCACTTGTCCTTCGACGATTGTCTTCATCAGGCCATCATGTCTCAAGATGTGGCCTATAAGGTTGTTCCGTCTTCTTATTGAGGTTTTCATGAGGCTTCTCTTCTCTCCCACTCTTCTTAGGACTTCCTCGTTACGAACTCGGTCGATCCATTTGATTATCATCATTCTTCTGTAGCACCACATTTCGAAGGCTTGCTTGGCATCCTTGCTTTCTCCGCTGCGGTCATTGTCCATGCCTCACTTCCGTATAGGCGCATACTCCAAATGTAGATTCTTATAAATTGTTTCTTTACTTCCATATTTAAGTTTCCCGCTGTAAGCAGGTCTTTCTTTTGGTGGAATTCTCTCTTTGCCTAGACTATTCTGCTGATAATTTCTTTCTTGCTTCTCCCGTCACTAGTTATCGCATGTATTAGGCAAAATATGCGTCCGCAGTGGACTGAGAACACTTTATACTGGAGAAAATTACGAACATATTTGTCATCAATTATGAAATAGACACAATGGAAGTCATTCCATCTTCATGCTTTATATGAACTGCCTATCTACCGAACATCGCCCTCATAGAGATGGACGGCTATATTTTTTGGAACCGATTGACAATGACATAATCACAGAGTAATTTTTCAAGGTCATCGATTTTTACATAACCAACCTAGGTTTATGACAAAAAATATGCTTTTTTACATAGACGCCTTAACAATGAAAAAATTATCTTAACATGCCTTGGCCAACAAAAATATTTACAGCATTCAAGCATTTTCGGAGATTATGTAACCACCATCATCACATCTTACATAATTTAGGAAAAATGAGAGGACAAAAACCTCCTTCTATAATTTTTATTACTTGAATCTACATCCTTCGTATGAGTTCACCACTTCGCGTCAATTTCTATTATCTACCTTAATTATATTTTACATGAATTCACTCCACACGCGTTGTGGATGTAAAAATCAATATGGCGGTCAAGGTTACTTAGCACCCCAACCTGTCGCATTCCCCTCCTCGAAGTTCTTCCTGCGAATCAACACACATATTTTCACCCTCCAATCCACGCTTAATCCCACCGCTTAAATTTCATTCCCACCCCCTTCTTTACTCTTCACTCGAACTTAAAATCTAACTCTCATTTAATACTCCACGAATCTAACTCTCATTTAATACTTAACGAATTTAAAATCTAACTCTTATTGAATACTCCACGATCCATATTCGTTCCTAAGACCTTAAAAAAACAAGCTATATGCCTATTTCCCGATAAGACTCAAATATGCATTCATTGTAACACTGGCGGATATCGGATTTTCCAATGTGCGACGACTCGACTTGATGAAGTGGTAGTGTCGAGAATGAAATATGGAGGACTCTATAATAAAACGACCCTTTCAAATTGGCAGAGAGAGTTTGGGGGTGGATGCCATGTGACACCAGCTGACGGCTTATGACTAAGAAAGATTGTCAACCACAGGCTCACACATCCATACATAGGCAAAGGACATTATTTAATTGGAAACCCCGTCGTACTGGCATACGTCGTACCTATCTTAGGTGAAGTCAAAGAAATTAGTCTTTGGGGCAATAAGTAACTCTTACTTAGTAATTTTTCGTGAATTTTTTTTAACTTTCACCCATTAGTATTGTTCACGAGCAAACATAGATATTAAATCAACATGTATGTTTACGCAAGAATTAATAAATGATTCTCAAGCGATTTTCTTAACTTCCTCGCTTAAAAAACCGTTTCTAAGGATTTTGGAGATCATATTTCGATTTCAGCCCACTGTTGGCCGGTTTGTTATTAGAAATACCGTAACACATTGTCTGGTATTGATAACAATTCAGGAGGATATTGGGTGGCCAAATCTGATGTTTTACGATAGAAAGCAATGCATTTTTTTCATTGATGATTTACCTGTCATCTGGTTACTTTAAGGCATAATGTTTAATTATTTTGTCCAGCCATTTTCCATTTATCAATGAAAACTCTATCAAAAAGTGAAATTATTGAATAAATTTAAAAGGTTGAATACATAGGAGGTATGACTGCTAAAATTATTTTATCTACGAAAATAACTGTGAATAAATCATTAACAAAATGGACACTGGCGGTCAAAGTGCGTCAAAGCAACTGATAATGTTTTATTAAAAGGTGCATCTGCTCCCTGCAAGGGTTAGTCACAAAACGTGCAAGGAGACCAAGTTGATCTTTTGTGAATCTGATAAGAATGCCACTTGATAACAATGATTTCCAGGTTTTATTTCATTAATTTTGACTACTTTTTAGCATTTTCACGGGCATAATACCAGAACCATTAATTCTTACTACTTCGTATAGAACCGTTTACGTTACCTTTAACGGGCGTAGGTATCAAATCGATCCTTCTGCAAAAAAGACGGTATTTAGAAGAATAGAAGAAGAATTAGTTTTTATACGACTTAATTTCCGCCACGCATTTAAGCTCTAGGCACTCCTTTATGGAATTGTACCACAGGTAAAGAATTGTTGATTATTAAGTAATTAAATGAGATCTGAGCAGCTGACTTAATGGAGATAAATTTAATCCGCTCGGCCGTCAATGGAGGCAGACCCAAATCTTATCACTCCACTGTTAGTCAGCAAAGGGCTCCATTAGTGGTGAGTAAATCGGATCTCGCTTTCTTCGCCACACGCTGCCTCCTTCGACCCTCAGCAGCCCCAACCCTTCTTACCTCTTCGGGTGATTTCTTCTTCTTACCAAACATGCACACAACTTCCTGCCTCTTTTTTCTCCTCGCGAATTTCACATTTTCCACTCCTCCCCATTCCAACTTCTCCTGCAGTCCATTTTTCCCTCTCCATCCACACTGCCATCCACAGGCCTGTCTGCCCAAAGATGTGCTCAAAATTGGATAACCTTCTCTATAAACTTTGGCTCAATACCACCGATAAATCTTTCCTTTTCATTTTAGCCACCTTTGTCAGCTCTGTTATAGGATTTGCCAAATTCTTCATTTCCTTTCTACTATATTATAATAATTTATTTAAAAATATATTTGCAATACTTCTTTTAGACCACTTCAGTCATTAAAAACAGCTTCTAACTCAACATGGAGGATATGATAGCAGAACGTATTTGTACATCCATGATCATTGAATGCGTTAAAATAAGAAAAAGATATTCTGTCGAACGGATAATAAGTATAGGAAATTATTTTCCCTTAGAACAATGAAGGACTTTAATAGATGATGGGTGGAATTCATGAGTGAAATCCCTCCAGTGAGCACTTGTATTGTAAACGGTCGGAGCACAAGTCTTCTGGGGTAGAATTTAGTTATAAAAATCCCTACACTGCACTCTTTCGAAGCCATCTTTGCCATTCAATAAGAGAAGTTAAAGTAGCAAGTAAGATAATATGAAGTAATTCTTTCCCAACGAATTATTTGCCTGCAGCCTAATCGGGATTCCCACCAGTTTTATTCGCCGCATGTCATCAAGCCAGCAATAACCTCTGGTGTCCATCAGATTACCCTCGAATGTGGCCAAGTCTACGTAGGGGAGACTGGTGGAAACTAAGGAGATAAGGAGCATCGGAGGCATTTTAGAATTGGACAGCCGGATAATTGTACTGTGGCTAAACATAGCATCACGAGAGACCACAAGATCAAATGGCATGGCACCAAATCAATCTGCCATCCCTACAACTCCTGGGACAGACTTGCTAAGCAGGCCATTGAGATCAGGAATAATAGAAATACTTACAAAGAATAAATGAAAAATAAAAAGACTCGGGGTATTATATTAGCAATGCGTGTGATTCCATTTTTAAAAGAATAAACAATGACAGAACTCCTTTTAATCCGAATTACCTAAGTAGCTCTTTCCGGCCGATTATGAGTAACTTGATTGTTGTACTCGTAAACAGTTAGATGCCAACGGATTTAGTTCACTTAAAATTTTTCCTTCTACCTGATGGCGATGGAATAGTCATTTGTTGAACCATTGGCGTTATAAACCGAATTAAACCGATGGTAATCCCGAAAACACATCACGCAAAATGGAGATAATGTATCCCAGTCAAGCTTACGGTTGTTAGAACTGTTTCTATGCCGGCAATCATCAAGTGAGCAATTTGAGCCACATTCAGATTAAACATGAGTCATCTACCCCTCCAATTTCATCATTTAAGTTTACGTCTGTTTTTTTCAAGTTTCGCAACACCACTCACCAACCCCCTGCTACGTGCTCCCGAGGCTGTTAGCTGGGTAGTATGCAGATGTAAAAAAACTCTACATCGGACTCTTACGAAGACAACCCTAGTAGTTGTCGCCGTGCAAGCAACGGTAGCTAGGGGCGTGAGGCCAGACACCTTAGGCACCTCTATCGCCTCAAGCCAATTGTGCTATGAGAGCCGCGTTGAGATTACAAATGAGTCTTCAACGCACAAGCTAAGGTCAATTTCATCTTAGAATTTCAATCAACTTCACCTATTTCCCTTCACCAAACCAATTTTTTATGGAAACCCAAATGAGCAAGTCATGCGGAAGAGGTGAGCATGGACTGCGATGCAATTACTCAATCATAGAGATGCCGATGAGAAGGCCCCAAGGGCGAACCCCTTCCCCTCGACGGCCTCCGCCAATAACCACACCGCGGCGGCGGACCCTAGCCACCCCCCTTCCCCCGCTGCCCCTGAAGACACCCTCCCGTGCAGCGAGGGCACATGTGTGCCGGGGCGGGGTCTCATCGCCCTACCCCCACACCCCCCTCCTCATTTCCCTCGCTGCGTAAGGAGCCGGTTGCGTTGCTGCGAGTGAGATAGATAGATGACTCTTCCCCACCACACCCCCACACCGTCTCCGTGCGCCGATATAAAGCCACACGCCCGCACGCGCTTCGATTGCAAACACGCGATACCCTCCGGACGGCGAGGCGTGCTTCGCGTCAGCAGCACGCGACATGCTCGTATAATCGCAACGCGTAACACGTGATATCGCCCGAGCAGTGGTGTATCGTAGACGGACGCTTCGAAGCGAGGGAGATCCATTGATTGTACGAGATGCCACCCGGGATGTTGGTGGCACTGCTGCTGCTGGGGGCGACGGCGGCCCTGCCCCTCGAGAGCCCCGCCCCGCCAGAGGGCGTAGCCGCACCCGCGCCCATCGTGGAGATGCCGCCCGTGGTGGATGCGGCGGAAGCGACGGACACGACGCGCGAGGAAGTGGAGACCTCGATGGCCGACGCGGCGGAGGCGTGGCCGAGGGGGGCGCGGGCCGTGCTGCTCCTCGACTCGAACGAGGTGCCGGTGCGGCAGAGCGCGCTGGAGGCCGCGGTCTCGTCCAAGCTGCGCTCGGAGTGCGCGCGGCGCGACGCCTCCGCGTGTCTCAAGCTGAAGCTCCTGGCGTACATGAACAAACTGCTGAAGAAGGCCTCCATCCCCATCACGGACGCCGTGGAGATCTCGCGCACTTCCAGCGAGGACGCCAACGAGGAGGACGAGACGGCGTGGGTGGGCGCGGACGGAGGAGTGGAGGAGGACGAGGCGCTGGGTGTGGTCGTGGCCGGGAAGGTGCGGGCCTTCGTGCGCAGCCGCTCCCTCCGGTGGACCCTCGCACCCGACGCCGACCTGCTGCTCACGCCGGACGCGCGCGACGCCACCGTCTCCGTGGGGTTCGCGCTGCGCGGAGGAAGGGCCGCCGACGACGCCGACGACGCCACGGGTGAGTGGACGCCGATTCGACGGAGACAAGGCGTAGAGGGGGTCGAATTTGGCGGGGTTGCACATTAAACGGACAGCATTCAAATTAAGAAAAACCCTTTGCCGCAGTGGTCGGCAACATTTCCCTGTCCTTGATTGGTTTATTTTAAAATCAATATTTAAGTAGAAGCGAGGTGCATATACCTTCTTGTTCAAGTTAATTTTCTAGGTTTAAGAAAGTAATGCCACGAGATCCTATGGAAATTATATTCGACAGTATCTATTATTACCCGCCCCTCGTGAAATTTTCATCAGAAGTGGTTGCAAGGATCAATCCTAAAATATTACAGGAGTAAGTAAATCTTTTTAAATAGCTTTCGGCATAATTTTCTAGGTAGAGAGCCAAGTAAGTATATGAAAAATCTGAATAATTCTGGCACAATTAGATAAGTATAAGACTGAAGTAATTGGCATAGAATCATAGCGAGCTCAATGAATTTTATATGTGATTCTGAAATACATATTTTTATGTTTTTTTTAAATTATGAAAAAATATCCAATTTTATAAACCCTGCAAAATTAGAGAATACAATATCGTCGCGGAGTAGATTAGACTAGAATTGAAAAAGTAAAATATTTGGGATTCATGCGACTTAATGGGAATATGATTTTGCTTTGTGGATTGCAGGCAAGCTTTGCAACATAAAAAATGCAAAAATGACCTTAATTTATCACTCATCTGTTAGGTTTGGGTATAGGAATAAACAAAAAAAGCAAATTTAGATCACGATTTGAGACTAAAAGCCACGTTTCAAAAAATGCAGACAATACTGAACTAATAAGAAGAATATTCATGCTTAGAAAATATTTCAGGAAACTTAAAACAAGCAAATAATTGAAGAGTAGGAAATATTAAATCGAAGAACGATATAGATGAATGAAATGTATAGAATAATATCAGTATAGAATATTTAAGGGAAGTACAAATTTACTATGGATTGTAGGTATCTTTTCTACGACTACGCGAATGATATTGGAAACGGAAGCTTTTGCAAGACAATAAAGAAGCATGATCATTACAAGAAATTCATATCAATGATTAGTATCTGTATCCTACACCGTTACTACGCAGTATTAAATCCCAATATCAATAAACAATTAAACCGAATTTGCATATGAATGTTTACATTCCCGGATTCCTCAGTGTTTTCCAACTTCAAGCTTAGACAACTATATCCCTCATGTATTTTTACTTCGATTCAGCAAAATTTGAATGTACTCAACTAGGGAAGCACGTTTTTTTGAAACTCAATTCATTTGAAGTGCAGTCTCTATGTAAATTGCAAAGGTTAAAATTGTGACCCGAAGATTTACCAAGAAGACCAGTTATTTTGCTTTGATTCGTCGAAAAATACTATTAAGACCAGCCAATTAAACAAAATAATATCAAACGGTCGATTTTTTAATCTAATGAGGTGAATGAAGGGAAAAATTAAGGAAGCACGTATAAATCAATATTTACAAATCACAAAATATATTTAGGGCCAATGTTAAAGTTTCTTTGCTCTGAAAGCTAGCATGAAAATATTTCAGCGCATAAATCAACATATCAGTCCGATCTCGTTGCATCGATGAATATACACGTCAAAAATCTTTGGCAACTTTTAACACATAATAATTATAAAAATGACTGTTTTAGGTTTTCTCATCGCACTTGGTCGGTCAAGTGATTGAATTTGTGCGATTTATTTCCATTTTTTTTTGTAATTTTGACATTATCTTCAACTCAGTTCATGCTAGGAATGATTTTTCACTAATGACGATTAAAACTATTGTAATTATTGGCTTTAAAAAACAGGAATGAAATTTTTCTTAAAAAACAATTAATTCACTGCACAAAATTCAGTATAATTTCCAAATTCATTTGCTATTCTTTGTCCTTTAAACAAATCCCTTTAATTTTGCGGCTCTTCAGATAAATATCCATGTTTTTTTTGACGCATTGAAAACAAAAAATTAATTCAAATGCACGAGCCTATGATAATATATAAGCGTAAGTCTTTGTTCATCTATTTTGTAACTTTGCTATGGTTTCCAAGAGGATGCCACTCCGATTAGATATCTAGTTATGGAAGCCGCTCACACTCACCGCGTTTGTTCTAACGTTTATCGAAATCAGATTTAGGATATAACCTGGTTTACTAATGCCGGGCACAACGAGTTTGATTCATAATTCCGCGAGCAGAATGGCAGGCGGGGTGAATGTTAGGAAGCAAACGGGAGCAGGAGGCAGAAAAAGAAAGTTTCCGCTGCCAACTAGGGTCACTCCACATCCTTTGGCGCAAGAGATCATAGAAACGGGAAGAACGCGTTTACGAGGGCTCGGGGGTGTAATTTGCTTCAGTAGAACGACTCCCCCTTCCCCTCCCACTTAACTAGGAGGGGGGGGGGCGGGGCGGGGGAGACGCCTTACACTCCGAGGAATAAGGATGGGAGGTGTACTCGCTCTTACATTGGACCTACTTTCATTCAATAAACATGAGACCCCTCTGTTCATGCACCTTCAGAGTTCACTGCTGACCGGAAAAGGGTTGAAACGTTTGAGGTCTAGTTCTGACTAAAGATCAAACGGACGGATAGGATGAGTTGAGAGGAGATGTACCCAAAAATAGGATAAGAAAGGGTATGCTCAAGTAGGAATCGGTGGATGAGGTCGATTTCATGAAGCGTGAGGAATGTAATGGATGGGATAATTGAAAGGAAAGTCTTCCGATGAAGACGCAGAGATGAGCGCATGGGAGAGATTGGCACAAGAAGCAGAATACCAGGAAAGTGAGGGGAAGAGCTTGAGAAAAGCAAGAAATAGAGGGCAGTAGCATATCAATACTGGGGTTTTAATACTGCGCTTGTGCGCACTATAATAATGGTAGTGGTAGAGTTATTTTTTGGGCATTTTCAAGGAAAGCCTAACAAATTTAAATTTAAATTCGTCTTTAAATTCAAACTAAAAGTCATACAATCACATTTGCAATACCATTACATTTTTTTGCCGTATCAATATATATCCGCAGACTGATGACATTTATGGGGTAGCATACACCTCTCAGCCGCTCTCTACTGCCTCATTTCAACCCACTGTAAAAGGTGTATCCCATTAATAACTGCAATTAAGCCACATAGACACCCTCCACAGTACAGCCACAGTGTGGATAAATATTGAATATTCACGGAGGCGGACCCAGTTATTTTCCATGAGCGACATTGCACTGCAAAAGGTTAGCATGGAAATTTTATAAGTATATAAGCTTACTTTTATCCGAGAAAATTAAATAGCAGCCAAATATATTACCTACAAAATAATCCAGCTCTGTTATACACGTGAAAAAAGGCCTCCACTCTACGTGCACATGACTTGCAATTCCCTTTTAAATTAGCTCTGCAGTAATATCGTCAATTCCAGATGATGATTTATTATGCATTGGCTCTTTATCGCGGCTTCAAATTCAGATTTTAGATTGAAGCTCCGATATTATCCTTTTACATTTAATTTTCTTCTCCAATTATTTGCGTTGTAACTTTTTTTCGGTTGCACAACTCTTCCAAACACTCCTTCCTTCTGTTCAATTTGTCGGCATTTTCCATCAGGAGATTGGGTGCTCTGCTCCGATCAAGTGTTTCCTCACTCTCGTGTAGTCGGCTTCTACTTTTCCCCGTGAGAGATTGTTATGCACACCTTTGCAGACATTCTACATCCAAATTTCTCTATCTTTCCTTGCTTTGTATTATTTCTTTCCATTTTCTTCTTGCAGTTGAAGTGACCCTCTCAAGTTTGGCATTCTTTCCCTTCAATGAGTTCTATCACATCACCTGTATCATATTTGGTTTTTCTTGGCAGCTTTTCTTTTCCTTGGAATTTCTTTTTTCGCCACCTATGGTGAGCTATTACTGCCATATCAGTTCCGGGGTAGCTTTTTCAGCCTTCATTTTGTTTTCAAATCTCGTCTTTACCAATGTGTAGTAAATTTTAAATACTCTCATGTATTATGGCATTTTCTTAGTGCACCGTCATCGGTTTTGATTGTAAATTAAAGTGTAAGTATCGTTGTATTCCGTGCAGATTTCGAGCTACATTTATCCTCTTCCCTCTAGCAACCTAATCGATATTCTCCGGTCAATCTTCCCTCCTGACATTGTCGGACGATAGCGATCCACTCGGTTAAAAAGTGAAAAAAATACTCGTTCTCACTTACCTGTTTGACTACTTCCGCACTATCATCGTATTCGTCTTACACACATACCGCCATAGTTGAATTCATTGTCCGTCGTAGGCAAGTGAATGTGTATTTCTGCCCTACCTACCGGTTTGGTATCGAGCTTAACAATGATTATCCGTTCATTATCCTACAAAAATATCTTCACCCGTTTTCCGGCGCTCTTACTCAGCATTATCCCAACTCCAGCATTACCGTTTACAGATCCTGTTAGTGTAATCCTATAACTACCACTACAAAAGTCTCTCTCTTCTGGCCACTTGAATACTAACGCTTACTCCTAGTTCGTCGAGGTTTAATCTCAAGCATATCAAACATCAAGTTCTCTAGCCTTCCGCAGGTCCTAAGTGATCCCACGTTCCATGAACTTACCCTCGGAATATTACAGCCTTCGACCGATATACTACCGCTTCACCATGCCTCTGGAGTATTTTACCGGAGAGAATGCCATCAGAATCTCATCTTTAAAATAATGGGTGGAGTGGCTGCGACTCCACGGGATAATAATGTGGTGGTTTCCCTTTGCCTAAAACATCGCAGAACTACAGCCGTTAAATTAAATGTTATTATGCCTACTGTGAGTGTCGCTTCACTAACTATCGTGGCCTCCTTTTTCACTATTACGAAGAGGAGCTGCTGCCCTCTCTGGGATGGGAAGCATAATTGTCGGTGGCCTATCGTCACCAAGTCACGGCATCTTCACAGGCTTGAATCTATCATTTATATGGCCTATCTAAACCAGGGATAGCCCCATGCTACCTCGGAATGCCATCACCCTTTGTCCACTACTACTATTCGACAAGTTCACTCGCGTATATCGCAGCTGACCTCTCTACCTAGAGGTCAGCCCACACTCCACAGCCCGGTAGGCGCACCCGTTGGCTTCACAGTTTTCAATTCTGTGAATACAGCTTCAAAAATCGATTTCTTATGGACATTTCATGGACAAGGGTCGATTTGTGAAATACTATTAAGTATTTTTCACCATGATGAAGAGTTTAGAATTTCATGTAATTTATGGTCAAATATCAATGCAATTTTCCTGCATATAATCAAGCGGGGATCCTTAACAAAACAAGGTGGAATCACCATAGTTCTGGCTTTTTCGTATAATTCTCAACCTTGCCATGCGCGATAACGACGACTTCAAAATATTTCCATGCCAATTACACCCTTAAATACGAGAAGCCTCTGTTATATTTAAGTGGTACCTGTGATATGTCAGAGGATCTTTCTACAGATTCCGAAAATCCTTGTCATATCATGGAATAAGTTTCAAAAAAATAACCACCTCGTGTAATTTGATGTTTAAAGATGCTCTCTTGACAAATAAATTTGTTTTTTCATTGATGAATATAATACAATAAAATAGTTAAAAAATATTTAGCCTGCTCTATGCATTATGCCATTACCATCCACGGTTTTTCATTTTTTAAGGAAATGAATGAGGGACGAATAAATTGATTTTTTTGGAAGAATAATGAGAGAATATTTAGTGTTTTACAGATATTTCGAAAGTTTGTAAATGATTCTGTCACATAACTATTTTTACGTGCCTACCTAGGAAACTAAAACAAAATTGAAATTGGTTTTTAACAGTATCAATTCTGTATATTTTAATAAATGTGCGGCGGAAAGCTGAAGTTAAGGTATGCAAAGTTGGAACCTCCACAGAAATGAAAATCTAACATACAAAATGAAAGTAATTTGTAATGGTAGGTAAATAAATACAGGAAATTTACACGACCGTTAAAATTTAAAACTGAGTAACCTTTTGGTGCCTTAGTTAGCCTCAACAAGGGTTCCTAAAATTGGCGTATTATAAAATAGAAAATTACGAGAATGCCGTCATTCGCTCACGTTTCAGCTAGTCCACAGTGATAAATTATGGTGAGATATTCCCCTGTTGATAGCCAGCGGTGTCTCAAAAATTAAAAACACTACAAAAATCTCTATGCTACACAGACGGAAAAAATTGGCCTATACTCTTTGCAAACCTCCTAATATTGAAGCTTTTAAGAAGAACTTGTTTAAGACTGTTAGTATATCGATTAGTATTATTTTAAAACATAAAATCACGACTGAAGGCTCCGAGAGCTGAAACTGTATAAGGCCGTGCGGGCCGCAGACTTTCTCTATGTTGAGGCATAGAGAATACTATCTCTGGTCTTTTTAGAGAATAGGAGTGGATGAAGGAACTTTTTGGGACCGTGTGGATAACATGATACTAAGTGAGGGATACGATTCAATCCTCACTCTCCTACTTATTGCATTGAGGTGGTTAGGCAACGTCATAAGGAGGTCCTTATCATTTTGGCCGTAGTAAATAGGTTTTCTAAAAGTGATGGAAGAGTTTCAATTTTGAAATACTGTGAAGTGGGTCACGTATTTCTATCAAATATTGCCTAAACTCAAAGTATTTGAAAGTACAAAACTCTGAAGGGCAAAAAGAAAACCACTAAGTAAAAAAGGCAATAGTTATAATTTATGGATCACAAACACCACTTAAACATATAATACCAACCAATAATAATCAAATCCATAGTACATATTACAGTCACAAATCATTAAAATACAAACAAGATAAAAGCTATATGAAGAAAATGGATTCAGTCATTCTAAACATTGCATATGGGATAGGAGCAGCCATTCCGGACTACAAATGATATATCCTACGAATAAAACTTTTGCATTAAGTACATACTGGAGCATGCACTTAATGATAAAGTTTTATCCGCAGCATATAGCATTAATATCTGATGCAAAGTTTATACTGTAGTCACAGACGAAGACAAATAAAGTGATGCAAATCCTTTGACTCGCACGGTGCAGAAATGGTGGCCACTTGCTCAGGCAAGAACAAGATGCGTTTCCAGTGAAAACATCCCCAATCAATATGGAATCACGCCAAATCATCTCATCATAGCATAATTTTTAAAGAAAATAAAATTAATAATTATAAAAAATATGCCATTTTGTTTATATCATAACTTATGATACCACTGTGAGGTGAAAATTATTCGTACACCAGAAAATATTTTTATGGAAAAATACCAATATCAGCATAAATACTAGACTCTTCGCACATAATTTTCATCAGTTCATACTACTAAAACCCTTAGGCTAGTATACGGCACCTGTCAATATCTTCCTTTCCAACGGCAAGTCCCTGAAGTTCATTTCCCTATTGTTCTTTTAAACCCGTCATTATCTCTATGTCTTCGGCTGACGATTTTTTAATCTTTCAAGTGATTGGTATCTGTAATAGCATGACCTATCCACCATGTCCTTGTCTAGCGCATAGTCCTATACAATTTTCTCTCTTCTTCTACTCCTCGTTACACCGCCTCTTACCACCACCTATCATCTCATTTAATCTTCACTACCCGCCGCAAGATTCAAAAAGCATTTGGAGTCGGATCTAAGCATTAAAACTTTATGAAAGAATTTAAAAATTTTGCATAAACATCTTTCGGGGGTAATGCAACGTTATTGGGAGGAGCTCAAAATTTTATCGGTTAGAAAATAAAGGGCATTGCTATAGTGCATGTGTATATATTTATCCCTCTGACGTCCAGTATTTTTCCCACCGCAGGTCGAGGCAAGCTGAAGACGCTGCTCCCCATATTGGCGGCCGTGAAGATCAAGATCGGCATCCTGGTGGCGCTGGCCATCGCGGGTCTCGCACTCCTCGTCGGCAAAGCGGTGGTCATCAGCAAGATCGCGCTAGTGGTCGCGGGAATCCTCGGAATCATCAAACTGCTCTCGAAACCGCAGAAGACCGTGTCGTATGAAGTGGTGAGCCACCCGCACCATACCTACAGCCACGGCGCGTCCACGGTGGTGGATCCGGGACACCACCACGAAGGGCCTGGATACGGTCGCAGGTCCCTCGAAGGGGCGGACCTGGCCTACAGGGCCCACGCCTCTACCTACAGATAAGGGGCCCTTTGAAGACGAGGGTGTGTCACGCAGGATCTCCGCGGTAGGGCAGCACCGTCGTTGGGAAGATGGCGGGCCTCCTTCCAGCCCAACAGTGATGGTGGAACCGCATTAGAGCACCTACCCGACTCAATTATGACTGAACATTCAACAATTCCCTTCCCCTACAGTGCTATGCAGATATTTTTTTAACACACGTACCACTTATTATTTATACTTTAGAATATTTAAAATATTTATGTGCCTCCTACGAAGCTGACAGTTATCACTTGTCTTCTATAAATTTCTGTAGTAACAATCTGTACCTATTGTGAAAACGTGTATTCAAAATTTCTTTATCTGACATTCTTCACTGAGTACTTATTAAATCAAGGTCTTACATAATTTCTATCAATTAACTCTGAACTTCCGGATCTATACATGATTGATACTGCCATCAGCTCATACAGTTAATATCCAAACATTTTGTGCAGATAATATGCATCAGAAATTCATCAGTACGAAAAACGTGTGAGAGAGTACTAATCCATATTCCGTAATGGTGCCCTAGTAATGCGCTACAAAGGTTCATCCCCATTCCCGAAACTACATTCCTCCAAGAGCCTTGCGTATTAATTATTAACTGGTGATTTTTCACGCTCAGCAATGTTCGCATATTCTAATTGCAGACTATTGATCCGATGAAGAAAAACAATTTTCTAAACGGTATAGGGTAACTCAGGGAAACTGTTACATAACGCTGTGTACATACAGATTCATGAGACTGTCAAACAAATGCAAAACGTCCAATGCTGGATTTGGCTGGATGAATGTTTTTTTTATAAATATTTAAACTGTGGAAAAAACAATAAATTATCCCAAAAACTCTCTAAAAGTTGTATTTTACTGTTTTCCTTCCACCCATGTAACATGTTGATATTGTCAGGGCATATAAAGAAGACCCTGGATAATATTATAATTTTCTTCCCTAAAAGAAGAGCTTGTGAGAATGAATGTCCGGAGGATAGAAATACCAGAATGGACTTACCAAATGTTTTTCTGGCCGGTTTAATGATGAAACCACAGGTTGCCTTGAGCACCAAAACAGCCTCACACTAAAAAGCCTCACAAATCTAATTAATGGCGTGGTATTTGAAGGAAGAGACCAACAGATAGGGTCATTTATACCATGAAGCGGGGCAGTGAATTAAGGGTGGAGAGAAACCCGGCGTTGGAATTAGCGAAAGTCACCAAGAGGACCAGGGGCTAACGGCCCATCCGTCGGACGGAGTGATGCGCTTAGAATTTCCTCAACACAACATTAACCTGGATCCGCCCAAAATATTTTTTTTGAGATTAATAATTCATATTCTAGGGGAATGGTAAGGGTCTCATTTTTACTATATTCTGAAAATATTTCGTTGATCGGTTGTGTAGTGTCCGAGATACAGGCTGTGACATAAATGTCACATTGGGCGGATCTGTTGTCTTTTGGTGCAAAGTAATATTTTCCCAGAAAAAGCAAATATTTTTCGTATTTGAGCGGCACTGTTCATTTAAATGATAAAAAACACTAGAAAAACATATTATTATTTACATACACTATTTTCAAGCTTTTGTTTAAATTTAAAGTAATTTGTTTAAAAATTTAGCAATAATTTTCAGAGTTCCATTTCCCGCGATTCATAAATTTTTCGATGTGAATTGTGATTTTTTAAGATGTACAATTTTTTTTTGATTTTTTCAATGTTATTTCACAAATGCGGGATATATTTAAATTTATAATGTTTATATTATAAAATTGTCAAATACACATCAAGAAAAATTATTTAAAATTTATGTAAAGTTTTCGGCAGGAGTGTTATGAAATTACAGAACATTGAATTTACACAATCAATGGATTTGTTGAAGGTACATTAAAATAATATTTTTACATGGCTAATAAGTAAAACAGTTGAAAATGCATTTCTCAATTTTGGAAAATACATAGAATAAATATACATGTTTGAAAAATATTCTCACAACACATAAGAGTGTAATTCATAATGATATTGAATGAAATTTGAATAAATTTGTTTCATATAAACTAAAGATTGATTTAGAGTTCAATGCCGTCGTATACGTACCATATTGAATGGTAAGTAGTAAAGCAATATTTGTCCATATTACTTGCATCGCATGCAGTGCATTTGACGGAAGCGCAATGTTCTCCAGCACGGCGACGCAATCTTTTGTTATAGTAAAACAGAGACTAATTGATCATTAGCATCGAAACATATTTCACTGTCTGCCTCGGTTGAAAATGAAGTAGTACGGCGGCTATACTTGGCTTTGCATCGATGTATGGTCGGTTATGTTTGCACTAATACACGCCTGATCTATAATTGTGACATGCTATGACCAGATTTCATTCGTGAACAGATTATGAACAGTTTCAGATTGTGAACAGCTACATCCAAAAACCAAGGAAAAATATTCCACCACCCCCACCAAAACTGATTGTCTTCCACCAAATGAATTGCATGCAAGGATGGATACCAAAATCCTCAATCATACTCCTGCCAAAAGAGAGTTTTCTTAGTGCGAAAATCCCCCTGAAACGTTCTTTCAATTTAGTGATCTACGGCGAAGCTCCCACAATTTGTCTATTATGTCGGGCATCGTATTGTCTGCACAGTGAAGGTCTACTCATCACAAAGAACCTATTCCTGCGCTAGGCTACGGTAACCATTGAGTTGTGAGCACCCCCAGAATCTTCCCAGGGGCATCGCTTGGATGGAAACCAGTTACAGCCTCATAACAGTAAAATTCCAATGAAAATTTTATCTCCTCTTTACTGATGCTAGAAGATGAAAAAACAAAAGAAGTAGTATAATTATCTAATTCTGCCATGTTAAAAAAGAATGTCATCCGAAAAAACTGTTTAAAAAATTTCTACACTATGTTTTCCCTCTATACAGGAAGATCTGTTTCGGGGAATAACCTATTTCTTACAAAATGACCTTCTTGTCGCAAATTGGCAGCTTCTCTTTTTATTTTTTTCTATTGGAGAAGTAATGTAAGCTTCGTTGACTTCGATTCCTTTTCCTTACATCTAACTGGTACCGAAATGCTTCCGGACTTCTCTTGAAATTCATTAGTATTATCATTATCAAGCTGCAAAACAAGCTCCACTCTTGACCGAAGTTGTCTTTCCGTTAAATTTTCCACAAGTCCACCAGCCTGGTCATCTGCAATGTCCTCATTAGTGACAATTGCTGCTTCTGGTGGCTCAAGGTATATTCCATATACTTCGTCAAAGTCTTCATTTTCCGGAAGCTATTTGGCCTCACACAGTGTAATATCTCTGAGCTATCCATATCCCTAATATTAAAACTTTTAATTCAAAAGTAATTACCGGAATAAAAGTTAATAAATGCAAAATTATCGATTAATTGATAAATAATAAATCTTTTGGCAGGAATACGAAGTAAAAAACGTTGAAAATGCAAAAAATTCTAACTAGAGCATAAAATTCGAAACTTTGAAGATTTGCATAGGGATCCGCCCAATGTGACATTTATGTCACAGTAACATTTATCAGAGTATACTGCAGAAATGGAAAGCAATACCAAACATATTAATGTATTATTAATAATTTTGTATCATTATGTTGATACATACCAAAAATTGTCGCTGTAGCGCATATAGTTAATGAAAAAATTAATTATTTACACAAAGCGAACGCCCATTTTTAGTGTCTAGGGAAGGCACCTATGTACCAGGGGTACTTAAAGGATAGGTCTTCACTCTCACTTGACAATTCTTACCTTGAATTGAAGCACTTAGCTTCTTCTTTCTTATAAGGTATAAAACACAACAATATACCGTGCCAGAGCGATGCAAGAGCCATTACAGTGGAGCGATACAGGGTGTGACATTTATGTTACATTGGGCGGATCCAGGTTAAATCAGGGATTGGCCTGATTCAGAGAATGCCTTGCCACCGCTTGGATTTGAACGCGGACTCAAGGGGTGTTAAGCCAACAATCTAGCCACCAAAACAACCACAAATCCCTAAATGTCTTGAATTTCTTCAATTTCAATACCTGTTAGGTCTCATGATTACTCCTAATTTTCAATAAAGCCTGGTGATCATTAGGAGTGACTACTATTCCTGTCAAATTTTGCGTTCTATGTTTTGAATTTAAATTTTTTTTCAGGCATTGGGCTCCTTCACCAATTTATCTTACTCTCCATTGCTATAGATTTATAATTATAAAGAGACGAGTATTTTAAAAAATTTCTACACAACGCGTATTTAACGGAATTTATTTGCGGCGTATTTAACAAAACGAAAGTTTAAAAGCGTCGCGAAGATAAATCTTCGTCCTTAACCCTAGTCTAGTCAACTACATAATGAAATCGTCAAAAAGATCCGGCTGAGGTATCTCATCGCATATGGACAATGAGCATATCAATTGTAGCAAATAGATAAGATATTCGGTTACGGTTACTCTTGCTTGCCTATGTGAGTTATAAGAATTGTTTCTATTTTTCCATTCACTTTCATCTACCTACCATAAAGACCACTTACGACCACTCACTCACACATACAAATGTTTGGGGTGAACGAGACGAGATACGACAAAAAGTCTTATGAAGACCCCCTCTAAAATTGTCTGAAACCCCAGGAAAAATTATGAAAACAATAAATTTCCAATTATTTCTCTGTCATTTCATATGAAATTGAGTATGGGGATTTGTTCAAAAAATGGCCACCAAATTCCAGTGGCGGCGCGTCAGTCATACCAGAGTCCTCTAGATTGCTCTCTCAACACTACTCTGTAGTTATTATATGGCAATATAGGCTCTGACAAGCTCTGACAAGCAAACAATCATAGCAACATATTTGTTTATGCAAACAAGAGGAGCTAAATTGGGAAAGAAGATAAAGGAATTAAAACGAAAGGATGATAAATATAAGGTAGGATATTTACTTAGTAATTTTTGAAAAGTCAATCTTTTAATGGCTTCTATCCGTATGAGAATATTTATGGCTTCTTTCCGTATTCCGCTGTGTTTATTTTCTTAGACAACCTATCGTTTTTCTATAGAACCAATTGAAGCATACAGACTGTATGTACTAACTAAAAATATGACTTGATAACTAATAATCAATAAGAAAACTAATTTACATATAAGCCTCTGATTTTTAATAATGGCTATAATTTGAGGTGGAGATTGTACACTTGTTCTCATAAGCAGAGGAGAATTTGATATGGGCTGTAATGGTTATCAATTCCAAGTCTATTATCGGCGACTTACAGGATATTATGAGCATCAAGATGCAATGGATATTCGCTTTTTAATCAAAAAATTAGGTCAAAAAGTTTTCTAGCATGCTAGTAATTTTATATTGGATATTTGATAAAGATGCACAACAGAGTGTTCAACAATACCTTTTTAAGGCATACCTCGGCCGCCGATCAAAATCATGGATTAGAAAATTTATTTATACCAGGAAGCAACGAAAAAAATGAAAAACCTTATTTTCCTTACGGATTCCTTTTCCTCGACCATAATAATTATGAAAATGGGTCACAGCAAAATATTTTTGTTTAACGAGATCAATATTCGCTGCATACACGTTCTGTGTAGTCATATTATTAACCAATACCAGGTATCAATTTGAAGAATGGTTGCTGGCGCTTCTCTCCGCTTCATTCGCATTAAAAACGTACAACACTGTTCTTAACTTAAGCATCCTCCATCACCTACCAAATGAATCTCACCCGATGTCTTCCTCTGTCCTTTCAACCATTCTTGTCATCACACTGTCGTGTTTCATGACTGGCCGGCTAATGTTTCGATTTACAAAATGAAGTAACTACCAATTCTTTGCATCATTTAGAGGCATTGCATGGGCAAACAAGCGTAAAATAATGTAGAGAACTGACCATTGCCTTAAATAAACGATGCAAAGCCACTCCTGGCTCTGACCCATCTCCACGATTATATTGTGACGTTAGAGCGAATTCATTGCAAATATTATAACTCAACATTGTAACTCTCCTCATTCTCATCCAAAAACTATTCTAACAATTAAATAACTTAAAAAAATCACTAAAACAACAGTCACAAAGTGGATACGAATCCATATATTCGCAGCGGCTACAGAATCACTACACTACAGAAGAGGAACAGATCAAAGATTGAATTATATAATCATACATGCCGCGCAATACGTCACCAAGATCAAGTACAGATATGTTTCCAAGCGACTGATAGAAAATCAACTTTAAACGTTACTACGTTTCTAGGTCCAACAGAAACGATAAAATGAGAGAGATATTTTGCCGAGTATGGATGAGTCTGGGAATTTATTTTTCCACAGGACAGTAAAAGATCTAAGACCATTCTCCCAATATCGCAAAAAAATTATGTCCATGGGCTTCCACAAAAAAATCAATAGTAATAAAACAAAACTAAACTGGCTTATTATTTAATGTACCCTTTTACTACTTTTAGTGACAAATTAGTAAAGAAAAAATATATATTTCTCAAATTTAATATCCACAAATTATGATCGGTCATGTCCGTGGAGAGTCCCACGCAGATTTTCGAAGCGATATTTACTGCATTAATATCCTTTACTTAATAATTTATGATAACATTTATCATTATACAAGTTACAACAGTATAAAAATTCCAAAATACTGTTTTTTGGTATTATAAAATAGAAATCATTTCTCCTACCCAAAAAAGTAATGTCCGTGGACTCACAGGGAAAAAGGGGAATTATTCATAGGAGATGGTGGCAGCCATGAACAACCAGTTTGTTGCGGAGATTGTCAACTATATTGGGTTGCTTGAGTTTATACTTGGTTAAGAGAATATTTTTAAGCCGGAAGAAAAAGTTAAATTCAGTTTGTTGAAAGAGCCACCAAGGTCATCAGTCATGTCCTTGGAAAAGTAAGAAGAAGTGACTCTGAACCTTTTACTTATTACAATTGAGATAGATTTTACGGCTATAAGATGCTATTTCAATGCAATAAGGACAGTGTCCTAATCTATTGTCAGTCCCAACTAATTCAGAGGAATTAATCATGTCCCTGGACACCATGTCCGTGAATTCTGCAATCCACGGACATGACAGATGCTAGCGGACACTATGATTAGTCCAATTTGTGTACAGGTAAGTTATGAGGCAACGCATCAAAAGATTTCTAATAATGTACGAAAAATGCGTCAGCAGTCAGTCATTTGTTTTGTTAGAGAAGGAGCTATTTGCCACCTTGTGTCCATAAATTTACACACGCGTTCGAGATACAATTTACGGCTCTAAGGGCTGTTTTACACGGAGAATGTAATAGCATAATTCAAAACTACAATATTTTCTCAATCCGACGAGCAATGCACGTATTCATGAACAAGGTTAGAAGAGGAGCTATTTTCCCGCCTCGCGTTTATGCATTCTCGCATGGCTTCTAGCAATTTACCGCTTTTCAGAAATAATTTTGCAATGCACTCTAGCACGCACGGCAGGTTAAGCAAGAGCATGCCCCTGAAAAAGATTTTTAACACGGGCCATGTACTTTACATACTACATTACAATCCATTACTTAAGTGAGAGTAACTTAACGCACCCTTGCTAATTCGAGAATGCTATGATTTAGATGGCAGGGTATACACAATAAACAGCACCACCTGCGCAAACGTGTGCTACTAAAGTTTATAACATAAACACGAATAACTAGTTCGCATGCCTTTCCAGGTTAAAAAATGCAATGAAGGAAAAAAAATCGTCGAATAATAAACTTTTTTCCTGAGAAAACATTCATTTGACATTTCAAACTTCAATCCGAAAAACTAATATACGATCTCGAGTTCCAGCCCACCTGACCACATGTCAACTGTGGTCACTCGAAGAATACAATGAAGATTAAGGATTGATTGATTCGTTTGAACATAATGGCCAAATCTTTTCTGTCCATCTTGATTTTTTTTTAATGATTATAGGCATCTGATAATGATACACAATTTCGTCTTTTAATGGAATAAACTAAATAACTGGTGATAAGTTAACAAGGAAAACCTCGAAAGTGTCGTAAAAAATTGGCATTGGGAATATACTAACTTAAGTGTTAGAGATGTTTTGAGACTTTCATATATAAACTACTTTATTCACTCTTCTACCATGGCAGATTAACCTTAGGGAAATAAAAAGTTAATATTTTCTACAAAAATCAATGCATAATTATAATCGAATACATTAACTTCACGAAACGCCTATTTCCAAACGATAGGGCAATAAATATCCATGTCATCGGGGGGATTAACCTACTGAAGAGGGACCCAAATCCGTAACCTTCGATCAAGTCAGATTTTTTCTCGACGTTCCCAGCAAATGGGGTATGACAGAGCTCAGCGGGCTTCACCGCACACTGCACTTCTGGGAAACCCTATGAAGCATTACCATCGTTACGGCGCAAGAGAGCAATGATTCGCCGCACGTAATGTACCATAGGCACAGAAGTAACTTCTTCAACTTACTCAGATCCCCGAAGTGAGTTGCAAGCAACTATTGCTATTTAAAGTTTGCCTCGTGAACTCATCACGGTCTCTGCTTCAAACCAATGGCATCCGAAGTTCGTAATTTTCCATTTGCAGCCAGAGAAGGAGAACGAAACTCTTTAGAACCACAAAAATATCAGAATAATATTAAAGCATAAAAATATCAGTTTTATGAAAATCACGCTTTGTTAAAAAGAAGAAAATATCGGCCTACGGCATCATAAAGTATTGAAAATTTCAAATGTGATCCATGAGAAAGTCAAAATAAGTTTTAGAAGAGTATTTCCAATATCAAAAACGAAGAAATTGGAGCGCATATAAGGTTATATTCACTTTATCTAGGAGACAAGTGTGATACATATATTGACCGGCAAGTTTTAATGTGGTAATCTTTAATGCGCACCACGTTCTTTTCGTTTTTGACATTTGAAATGCTCTTCTAAAACTTATTTTATCTCACTCATCAATCACATTTGAAATTTTCAATAATTTAAGAAACCGTAGGCCGTTATTTTCTTCTTTTCAATAAAACGTGATTTTTATAAGAATGATATTTTTATACTTTAATATTATTCAAGACTTTTTGGTTGTGTTAGATAGGAGTTTTGCAATCGATTGAAATTTAAGTGGATGGTCGAAATTTGAGTGGCAAGATTTTTCCGGACGGACAGATAAGAAAGCGAGTATAATAAATATGTGGTAAAGAACTAAGTCTCTCTAAGTAAAAAACAGTCCTGACGGCCATAAATATGTACTAAGATGATTATTGTAATATTACTCGCTTGGAATGCCTTCGGTTCCTAATTCCAGATATGCATTCACTCAGTGTTTTCCACGTAAGATACTGATAGCACGGGGATTTCACTAGTTTCAGATGAGATTTGATGGAACTTTATGTTAGGTAATAGAGTGTACCTTCATAGAATTATAGAATCCAAAACATAATTTGATTTAATAATTAACATAATTTAATTTAACGTTTGAACACTAACGTGTCATTTCTAGGTTTGCGTGGTACCTACTCCATAACTCTGGATATGAATACGTGTGAAAGGACACAGAAATAGGAGAACTAGCTGAGAAGAAGTGAAATGGATATTTACTAGGAAATGTGGAGAAGTGGAGGGCACGAAAGTTGGGGGAGGAAGGATCAGCTAAGATAAGATTAGGATCATTCATTGAGACCCGAAATCAAAATTACTATAAAGTATTCGGTATATAAAAGACAAAGCTTGACTCATTAGTTCCATTTATCATATATTATAATTATTATGCTTCAGGGGAAAATCCTATTCAGTTGACTATCCTATATACATATATATGGGTCTGTTTTATTACCAAGCTTTATCACAGTCAACAAAAATCATATAATGATCGAACCCATTACTGTCGGCTGGCAATAACTTTAGCGGGTAAACTTACTCAATCCAATTATTGTATAATTAAGTTTAAATTATTTCTTCGTCCATTGAATTATTTCCATGATGTGCCGGCAATATCTAATTTTCTCCAAGTGAAGAATATTTACCTCTGAGTTATTGAATTACAACTCATCCACTCAATTTTTGAATTTCAAATGCAATTTTTCAAGAAAAGTTTTTAAGAAACTAACACTAATTATACATTGTAACGACCGCCGCACAGTGGTCCCAAATCGAAAAAAGCTGGCCAAAAGTCGTTTTTTCGAAAATTTTCAAGGAATTTTTGAACCTTATTTTCGGATTCTACAGGATATGGTCTACAAAATACACTACTAAGTTAGTATTTTTGTTCATCAGAGCGGCTGCAGTGATCCGTCAAACATGGAGCATTCACCGTAAAAATCACAGTTGCGTGAAATCGGTCGATTTTGAGGAAGTTCAGCGTCATGCAGGACAACCTTTACGCGATATATTTGGCCAAAAACATTTTTAACTACAAATATAAACATTATTACATAGTGGGACATAAATTTTATTCGGATTTTACTATGTTTACTATTTTATATATATTTTGTAACTTATAGTTTTTTTTACCCGAATTTTCAAATAAAATGTACAATATCGTTTAGAAAGGCACGTGAATGCACGGTGTCTTTTGCACCAATACAAAGGGAAAAGTATATACAACGCAGTAGTGAAGAAAATTTTTGCTACTAGTTGCTACTCCGACCTCAGCATTGATTTAACTATAATGATGCAATGCGCTCACGCGGGCGGCGGCCTGGCTGGCGCGTGGTAGGGCTCGAGGAAATCCAGTATTTATGGGTGTTATTCAACATTGTTGGATATTTTATTTCTACAAAAAATATTTACCATATGAATAAACATCTCTTGTCATACGTAGAACGTTTTATCATTAATAGTTTCCATTTGACCTTCCCTTTTATTTACGCGTGCCCATGCTCTCATAAAAATTGCTTAAGGACTCGAGCGGAAGGATATATTTATGGAACGAAAGTTCGCAGCTGTGCTTATAGTAATCCTCAAAAACATGAATGCATTCAAAACAAAAAAGAATCCCTCAAATGCTACTCCACCCTTTCCTTCCGTTAGACGGGTTAGTTTTCGCCCTCACGCGGCACATTGTCCCTCTGTCGCCTCCTTAGCGGCCTCCTTAACCACATGCAGGGCAAACGACGGCCGAAAAGGCCTAGGCTATTGATTGCGCCCATCGGGAAAACGACACCACCGCTCTCCGTACACTTGTTATGAATTGCACTTTGGCCACCGGGGATGAACGGAGTAAGCCTTTTCACCTTTCAAATGTGATATTTACTATAAAATATAGATAATAGCATCGCGAACCTCACGCTGTGGAACCCCAAAATTACTTCTAGACATCGCTTGCCCGAAATTTTCTCGCCAAAACTCAGTTTTACTCAGATTTTGCCAAACGAAAGACGTGAAAGTTAGTTTCCTCAAGCGTTAATATCGAGTCTTGAAAAAGTCGAGTATCCTCGAACTTTTTAAAGAAGACTTGTGGGGTTAAAGAAGAGTGCCCATAGTGTTATAGTTCGATAACTCTGAAAATTTTCACGCGTCTTGAGATGCATGAAAAATTTCTTGAAAGTGGAAAAGGGTCCGTATCGTTTAAAAACCAATGCTTATTGGATTGCTGGAGCAACAAGATAGAGTTAGATGAGGACGTTAATTCAAAAGTTATCCTAAAAAAATTGCGGAGAAGTGTTTTTTCTCTCAAATTATCTTCGCCGGTGGAAGGAAAGAAAAAGAAATGACAGGTTTTTTAGAAGAAAGTTCGCTGACTGCCTAAATGAGAAGTTGAAATTTCCTCCGCCTTTATTTAAACAATTTGAGAAGTCCAGTGAAAGGGCCTAGAGATGGAAAACGGAGGATCTTAGAGCTAGCACATCGCCAGTAGAGCATCCATGAGTTATCGAAGCAAAGGTGATGAGTTCGTGGCGAAAATAATAAATGAGGTGACAACAACCACTCTCTCAAGAGCGCGGCGAGTGTTATCAAAATGGAGAGCCAAGGATGTGAGGCAAAGTAAAATCTCCCACGAAGAAGCCCTTTCCATGATCGTTTCTGGTAATTTCACGAAACATCAGTACTTGCTCCTCCGACGGACATCTAAAGAAGCTGCCCTTCCTATTGTCCACTTGTCCGAGGAGGCAATGGAGGCGAGGAATAAGGACATAAGAAGATTCAGGGAGCACCATGCAAGGAAATTTTCCTGGATAGCAACGAATGAAGACCTGTTTAAAAGATTACTCCTAACTTCAGATGCAATGATATCAAGTATTTCTAAGGCTCAAAGAAGGAAATTACTTCAATTACCAGTCGAGGTAAAGAGTTTATTAATCCTGGAAGAATTGAGTGGATGACGACTGTGATGAGGATTTGTCGGATAGTGATCATGAATGTATTTAAATTTTTTTCGTAACAATGACTGAGAAAGATAAGGAAAAATGTTAACTTATCTTTTTGATAATTAAAAAAGCCCAAATTAATGGAAAATCTCATTTAATTTTTCGTACCAAATCATGTGCTCGTTAAATTGATGCCTCACTTCGTAAAGAGCTTATTGCAAGCGTATCAATAAATTTGGCGTTTAACTTGAGTTATAGGAGTTATGAAATATTGTTTATAACATTTTAATGATTGTAATAATGCCTCCGTTGAAACTTGTGAAATACGGAACCCCGTTTAAAATTGCTTCCAAATCCATTGGCACGTTACAAGGAACTATAAAATTGTCTACTTACTTAGAATTAGATATTATAATTTTTAAACAATTAATGCAGTACAATAATATTAATAATATACTTATAATATAAATTTCCAATTAATATTAACTTATTTTTCGTATCAAATACGATCAAACAAATGAGAAAGTAGAAAATGTTCTCTTGGTTCATTCAAAATAAGTCGTTCAAAATTTGTCCAAAAATAAACAATGCAGTCATTTTATATGCATTTATGTATGTTTTAAATAACTAATTCAGTTTTATGATATGTATAATTTTAATTTACTATCACCAGTATAATCTCAAATTCCAATGTTAAAAAAATTAATTGTTTAAACAAAATGTGAAATAGCAATAAAATTATTGCAAATACATAAAAAATAGTTATAAATTCAGAATAATCGGGTCAAAAACAGTAAGAATAGACCTTTAGGTCAAATATATACATAATAACAACGGCGTAATTAATTTTGGCCAGCTTTTTTCGATTTGGGACCACTGTGCGCCGTGCCTTCCTTCTTGACATATTTTAAGTAACAGAAAAACCCTAAACGGTTATGGTAAATTAATTCAGATAATAAAGTTAATGATAAGAAACAAAAATGGGTCAGATCACTTTCCTTGGTCAAGATCTTTCAACTCAAACCTGATTTATTCACATTCTCTAAGGATAAGCGAGCACTTTACCAAGTGCTAGTTACCTTAAGTGGCTCATTCCACCCTAGCCAAAGGTAAGGATTGAGTTTCAATGGAGATATCAGTAGCAATTAAAGTACAATGCAACACACGTGATGCGCGTTATGCGGGCCCAACTGGCAGTAAATGATGAAATTTGGAGAAATAAACAAGAGAGTCGCACGACTGATGGAGACCCCGAATTCCAGCTCACTAAAGTCCAAATGGAAGAGTTATATAATTGCACTTCGAGATAAAAACTCTCCGAGCAATTCCGAGCAGCCGTGAGATATAGGTTATAGTCGGGGACGGATCCAGGATTTCTTTCTGGGGGGGACACAAGAAAGGCCGTATCCAGGATTTTGTTCTCGGGGAGGGCACAAGGATACCTCGTAATAAAAAATGAACGCAATGATAATGGGACCGCATTGAAAATCTTGCATATTTTTTAAGGGTCTGACTACATTCGCCTATGGACATAGTCAATATGAAAGACTCGTTTAAATGCAAAATTTTCCTGTCACTCCTTTATGAAACTCAGCCAAAACTTGTTCCCATCCTCCGTATTCCGAATCCCAAAATATCCCATATAGCTTTTAGCTATTTCACATGCCAATCCTTTCATTAGACTTCTAAGTTTATCCTCCTCTTACTGTGTATTCCGGTATGTGTATATGTCCTACATGCCGTTAAGAGTAAAGAGAGTGAAACGATAATGTTACGACTCATGTATGCATTCTCATTAAAATAATAAATATTTTTACCGCATCACATTATGAAAAAGTTTAAACAGTTAAATAAATTGAATCACTTTAAAACTTGGAATTTACGATTAATTTTCAGCCATTACGATTACATATTCAGTTATCACCACCTTTCCTGGGATTAATGTAAAAATCACTAGTTGTATAGTGGAGACCTAATAAGCAATCTAACAGAAAATAACAGATTTCTATGCAGAAAATCTTTTAGGAGCTCATAAGATGTCAGTTTTTCCGAAAGTATTTGGTAAACATTGAAGTTTGGAATAAAAACACAACTATAAAATTTGGATTTTTCAAATGATTTCAAAATAGGACTGTCCTAGTTGTTATGGCATTTGGTAAGTGTTATTGACGTATGAATGCAAAAACAACTGGGTCAGTTGGTAGAGTGACACGGATGAGCAAAGCGTCCTCTGGTATTCCAAAAAGTGTCCTCGGCAGCATCGCGAATGCAGACGGACGGGACCGCAAGCACTTCGGCTCGACCCTCGCACCTTCCCACGGACACGCGTCGACGAGGCCTGACCATTGGCATCCACAATACACACGGCTCAATCGCCCGAGACCCATCGATTCATTTCCTCGTCCCCCCTCCGCCCCCGCCAAGGCCCTCCAAGGGAAAAAAAGACCCCGCGAGAGGGCAGTTCCGCGCCGGCGCCCCTGCGGCGCACTCATGCGTCCAGCGAGGCCCTTCTCTTCTCTCGGCCGTTCCCCAGCGAAAGGCCCGACGCAGCGGCAGCAGCACAATGGGCCCGGAAAATGGAGCGCCCCTGCCGCAGGTGAAGGGGCCGATGGGAAGGGGAGGCTCCAGGGGTTTCTAAGGCGTGACCGACCGATAAAAGTTTTTAGCAGCAAGCAGCACTTCGCTTCCTTTTGTCTTGGTCGCTCCTGCCGCAAAAACCGATCCACCCCGCCGCAAAGAGGAGTCGCGTATATAAGCGATGTCGCCGCCATTCCAGCACAGAACAAAGGCCTATTCCAGCAGGTGTCCACGGTGTCCTCCTCCACTCTATCTTCTGCTGCTGGTAGCCCACGCCTGCATCCATCGGCCGTTCATCTCTCCCCCGAAGAAGGATGGGCGCCCACAGAACCTCCCTGCTTCTGATGGCGCTGGTGATATCAACGGCCGTGGTGACCGCCGCACACATCTCTCCAGAGGGCGTTCTGCAAGAAGTGTCCGACAACGGTGTGGAGGCCGGTGGAGCGGCAGTGGGTGCTGCGCCCGGGGCCCGCTCCGTCGAGTCCGCCGTCGCGGAGTGTTCGGTCAACGGCACCACGACGGAGTCTCGGCTCGCGTGCTTCGGAGCGCGGCTCCTCTCGGGCGCAGTGGACGCGCTGCTTGCGAGGAAGCGGTACCGGTTGTCGGAGGGTGTGGAGATCGTGGATGTGGGAGGAGGGGAGCGCGGCGGCCGGATGATGGAGCAGGGGAGCGGCAACAGCGTGAGCGACGTCCTCCGCAAGATCCGCTCCTTCCTCCGGAGCAGAGAGCTGCGCCTCCGCTTGCCGCGCCTCTCCTCGCTGCCGCTCGACTGGAGGTCGCTGTTTGACAACGAGACAATGCCCGGAGCGCTGGAAATCCTCAACAGGGTCGGATTCACACGGCAAGGTGCGTCTCTGCACGAGCCTATTGTCCATGCAGAAAGTATCCGAATATGAAGTGTTGTATCTCGGTATCCACTCAAACGGCTTCACTCAAAAAAAAATTTTAATGATAAAAAATTCAACTGTACGCTTCTGAAATGCCATCAGAAATGTATTCTAACTTTTTTATATTCTAACTTTTTATTCAGCTTCGCATGAAAAAATATTGTTTCTGAGACTCGGAAAATGGAAGCCACGCTTGAAACGCTTTATCTAGAGAACTTCTTCATGTACTGACATGAGACATTACACAGGGAAGGAACGAACTATTATAAATGTATTTTTTTTAATTATTAACGATAATACGAATTTCCGACCGTATTGAGGAAGTGCATAAATAAATTATCTTTCATTTTTAGTTTATTTCAGTACAATGGATTGCGTAGTAAGGGAGATACAAAACTTCCAACTCGGTCCACTTATTCCAAGGGCATAAAATAGTGCTTGCGCACTCTCACATGGTATCTTGGCGAACTCTACACTCAACTATATACTCAAGCTTTTATGCTATTCCGTTATTGTGGGTCGATACATTTCTTTGCAACCCCAAAATTTCTTATGCATAAAATTTAATTTACTTATAGATCAGACATGAATGCTCATACATTTTACCTTACTCTCGGTCAAACCTTTGTTACTGAGTCTCATTAATGAAAAGATTGCAACATATATAAATCAATCACAGGCTCAACAGATAGAGAGATAGACACTTTAACCTTAATATGCTAATGCAAATACTGAATGAAGTTCGTATGAAAGTTTTGGGGAAGATCATTGTGTTGTTTATTGTAATTTTGAGTGACATCAATCCTTTAGGATAACAATTAGTGCGAATAAAACGCATTCAAAATCGTCAAAGGGTCGGACACTCACATATGGTAGATACGTTTAAGCATTAGATATTCAATTAGGCTGTACGCATAGATAGAAAGAAATTTTAATTGGCGGTATCTTAAAAAAACCTGAAAAAAATGCAATTCTTTCACAAATTTTGGGAGAGTTATTGAATATTATATCGCTATTGAATTGCAGTACTATTTTCACACATTTTCGTTCTCAAAAAACAATTAAAGGGCCATCCCATTGGAAAGTGAGAACTCCTTTACCTATTATCTCCGTACAACGGCTTAAAGACGTATAAATTTCACAGCAATGAGACCCTTCGGTCATTCAATCGTAAGCTGATTGCAGAAACTAGACACTCATTGACTTACCACTTTCTTATCGTAGTGCCTAGCAGGTACTTGTCTGCAGTAACCACTAATAGTAATAATATTAATAATAATAGTCCCTATGTTGCATAAGTATTCCGCGCATTAAAAAACGAACTTGCCAATAGCAAATTCTAATAGATAAAATAAGTAGTACGGGATAATTGCCTAAATCGCACCGCTTCACAAATCGCAATTATTAAGAAAATATGTGGGTATTAAGGAAATTAGGTATTAAGAAATTATGTGGGTATAAAAAAAGTGTCTCTTCTGCTAGGTATTTCTTTCGTCTTTTTACAAGAATATCGAAAACAAATAAGTAGTATTAACATAGTTTTACCTATATATGATATATTTGAAGTCTATTGTGTTTCATTTAGTGCTACTAACAGCGTGGTATGAACACGTGTTTAGGCAATGGAAATGATTCATATAAAATGGCGGTCGCCCCCAAATTGCACCATGTCTCTCTTTACATGTGCAATGCAAGAGGTCTTAAAAATCTGTCGCGAAAAGACTACTCCAACGTATAAACACTTCTACAAAAGACTTGAATTTTTTAAAATTATTTTAGACTTTTATTAAGCTAAAAAACTATACATATTATCAATGTCAAAGATATGACTTATTTAACTTTTTTTGTTCCTTATGTAACGGGTATTCTAATGCACAGATTTTTCCAGTTGAGGGATTTAATAAATATCTTGCCTTTCTGCCTCTCATTGTCGTTGAAACATCATTTCCTAATTTTGGCCTCCAGTGGTGCGAAATGGAAAACTGGTTGCCTAAATCGCACTATTTGCAGAGGTTTGAAATTGAATTTTTATACATGTGTTCAACTTGGAATTGACTGTCCGCAAAATTTTTGAGGGAAGTAGACAGTCCATTTGGCAGCATTAAAAACTTATATTCCTCAATTATTTTTGAGTTTATTTGTTTTTTCCAAAATTGGTGCGATTTAGGCAACCTTCCCCTGATAACTAAAAAAATCTTGCAGCATTTAATTGATTAAAATTGTTCCAACTTTCGTTAGTACTTAGTTTCGAACTTGTTTCATTCATCAACAACGCTAGCTGCTCCCAAAAATATAATCTTATTAAAGATATAACCATAATTATTTGAATATATTAATGCTGCTAACATTCATAATCTAACCGACTACGTTTCAAATCCACACTTATCTTTACAAAATTGACCCTGGTTTCCACATTATCTGGGTAAGTGTTGTTTCGATTGGCTGGGTTTATGGCTGAAAGTGGAAAGACAATGGCGGTTGGTTGCGTTGAAAGGTGATGTGCTTTACGGGAAGGAATGTCAGCTGCTTTTTTGACGGCCTGATGAGGCGGCTGTAAATGGTTTTGGAGAGAACAAAGCCTATCATAAGGAGGAAGAATGCGTCAAGAACAAATGGTCATTGCATAAACCACGCGAGATATAAATAAATTCTAAACTTCAGTATAACATCTTTTGCATTTCAATTCAAAATTTCTGAATGAGAATTACTTTTAGGCTTAAAAATTCATAAATACCCCACAAAATATTAACTGCCTTCGCCATTTGCGTAAAAATTCACTATTTCACATTATTGTTAAATTTGCTTCTATTTAAAGCCATATACACCACATGTAATGCAGACGGCGTGATTTTGTGTCCTCCACTGGCATTTAGCGACGCCCACTTATTCACAACTGCTGGTGAATATCTCGCGGTCCTTTGAAGTCTACGGAGAAAAGCAGCTTACTGGAATCTCCTACATCACCTCATATTTCTCGTTTTCTGACTTTCTTTATTCCTTTCACCGCATCGAATTTAGTACTCGTTTCGGTATCACTATGTTCTTAAAGCTCTTTGGCATCTTTCCTTCACAACAATAGTCTTAAATTACACCGTTACAGTATCTCAAACTAAACCTCTTTGACCTTTGTAGATTCTTCTATTGTATGCACTGTCGTTCTGATTCTCCTTATTTTTAACTATTCTTTTTCATCTGATAGGTACTTACCAAAACCTCTATCGGTATCATGAACCTGTCACGTTTCGTCTTAAGTCGTCATTTAACGGACCTGGATTCTCCTTCATTTTGTTCGTAAAAATAAGTTATGCTCTTTGCTTCTATCTCCTTACTATAGATAACGCCTCATGATTTCTTTATTGATGGATTGATTTCCTTTTCTTGCAACACATAATTGATTAAGATTGTTCCAACTTTCGTTAGTACTTAGTTCTGAACTTATTCATTCAACAACATCGCTACCTGCTCCCAAAGACTTATGAAAGATATAAATAATGGAGGCCTAAATTTGATAATGTTGCTAACATTCATAATCAAACCAATTACGTTTCAAATCCACACTTATTTTTACAAAGTTTTCCGCATCGTTACTTCACGGTTAGTGTTACCTATAGAGGGCGTAACTCTATGCCTCTCCACCGGACGTATTTTCCAATCTTGACCTCTACATTGACCAATCACCATCAAAATTTCAGATCATACTAACTAGACATTTGCTAACATATCAAATATGACAAAAATGCATCTGAGGTAATAACGAGGCATAGTTTTGAAATTCGTGGGAGGAATATGTTGGAAAGAGTTTATTAAATGCGCTATGAAATTTTCAATACGATAATACATGCTTTAAACGTGTAATAGGCCGCCATGCAATTCGATGAAAGACCGAAAGACGATAAAACGAATGAGCCGAAGGAAGATGATGAGGATCGAATGTAGCAAAAATTGTTGGTGAAATTCCTCACGGGATAATCTTTGATTTCCACGATCTGTTTACTCCATGGTAAAATGAAAAAAAAACTAAATATTTTTAACAAAAAGTTAGTTTTATAACCGAGCATATTACGAAATAAAGAATTATATTCAATAAATATCCGACTATCGAGAGGGGTTGAAGGAATCATGATTGTATGCGTCATCTAAATGGCGACGGCCGTTACCCCTATTTTTTTACCTCTCATTGGCAATTACCAGCCCGGTAAAGTTTTTATCCACCAGTGGGTACACATTGACATTTTGTCCTGGTTTCGTAGTAGTCACGATAATACAACTTCCATTTTGACGGCGATCGTAGCAATCAAAGATTATCCTTTCAGAAACTGCACTGCAATTTCAGCTGCGATTTTTGAAACAATCTTCTCCGATGCAACTTCACCTTTCTCCGATGCACTCATTTTTTTCGGTATTCATCGATCTGCTAGAAGAAGATTTTACGATGAAAAAGTGAAGGAGCGGTGTTGCTTCTTATCCGTTAGGTCATACCTCGAATACGTGTCAAGCGTGTGTAGAACGGCTTAAAAAGTTCTGAACGTGAAGTAAAGAAAATAAAAATTCAGTATCTAAATCAAATGCTATTCGTCAAAATTAGCTAAGAGCAAATAGAGGGCAAACATATTTTAGATGAATTGATCTGGGAGCCACAAGGGACTTATCGTGAGCTCAGATTGCTAGAAACGATTCAGAATAGCTATCTTTCAGAGCGATACAAAGAACATCATCTCATAACCCAGTGTATGGATTCATTTTCCACTCCCGCAATACTTAAGTTGAAGAAACTGTCGATGAAATTCATCAGTCAAATATCACCAAGTTTCTTTTTTTATATTGTTAACGGCTGAAGTATCATTCACCACATACCTTTCGAGGCGGTTTGCGTAGCACGTAGACAAATCACATCCTTTTCTTCTTCCATCGATTCTTTGAATTCCATTTTTTTATATCAGTGCTCTTCTTTCACTTTCAAGAGCCTCCTTATTTATGATTTAAATCAACGCCACTTTTACGTAGACACCAGTTAGTATGCTCTACAATTATTTCTCAGTTTACAATTTCTGAAAAGCTCCGCGCTCTCAATTGAAGGTCATATGAGGAGGTGAGAAGCCAAAGGGTACGAGTGATTTTTCTCTGAATAGAGACGCAGAAATAGACAAAAGAATAAAGACACAAAACTTGGTGTCCGAGGGATACGAGTGTCTCTCTGTTCTGTTCTGACATCGAATGGAAAATCAAATGCACTACTAAATTTCTAGTTGTGTCGTTTGCTTTCTTCGCCTAATTTCTGCACCTAACTCTGTTTAGAAACAAAAATCTCTTTTGGCATCTCAGCCCCTCATATATGATTTAAACCGCATACCTCCATTTTCGGGAAAATGATAATGAAAGTAAAAAGAGAGCACATTGTTACGATGAAAAACATAATCCTTTGCATCAGGGGCGGGCAATTGTTTGGGTCACTTCGTATGAGCGGAGGCTATCCTCGGAGGGCCTCACCGTTTACAATGATTGCATTAATCAGTTAGCATTATATTTAATTTCAGAAGAAATATAATTTGTACCATAAAAATTAAATAATAGTGGAAGTTCTATTCTACTTATTTATTTAGTTAATTTAATGTAAGTTAGATTTCAAGCTGCTTGCACATTTAATTATATAATCAATTCAATGAGACGAGTGTAACCCTATGACTTTTTTTAATTCTGCCTCGGGGCATCACAAACTCTGTGGTGGGCTACCATTTTCCCACCTCTGCTTTGCACCATAGGTAACTGAGCTTTCAAAATATTGGGCTGTGGTAATCAAAGCATGATAGAAAAGAAAGCAAAGCAGATAAGGAGACAAGGACCCTTCTTATCTGACGAAGCAGACTATGTATGACTCCAGTGAAACATGCCGTCATCTCTCATATACTTCGGTGGAAGAAAGCCCAGGAGACTTAATTATTTAACTTATGATTTTGTGTCCAACGGAAGTTTTTCTTTTCTTGGCCCGTCAGTTCCTTTGTGAAACCGAATCACACGAAAATTCTTCACGTACCTCAGAGTGATATCACTTTTCATGGAGCCAAACAGATATCGCGCCCCTCCCTTTTTCTTTTGCTGATTCCACCGATTTCCGTGTTTACAACTGTCATTCCATTAAAAGCCAATCGTGGCGTCAGAATCGCTGTTAGCGGCCGTGCGTTATGATCGGCTGAAAGGCGGTACCAGTGATGGTTTAGGCGACGAAAATGGGGTGGTACTGAGTGGTGGGAAAAATATGTGATTGCCATCCCAGGAACAATCGAAGAAAATGATTGCGTGGAGTGGTCTATTATTGCTATCGTTGGGACTACCATTGAAAGGGACGTTTTCATGAAGAACAAAATATTCTTGCTATGTATACAGTTTATTAGTAATAAGTATTTTTATATCATTCAGCTTTGATCAGGCATACTGAAGCATGGCTTTTTAATATATACAATTGGAGTTAGAGAAATGTGAATTTCAGGCCGTATCGCCAGCGCGAGAGAATCTTCTTTTAGCCACTAAAGAAGTAAAATCATCTCGTTCCTTTTTCTCGTCCAAATGTGCACTCACGAATACGATTCAAACTAATAGACAATAATATAAGATTAAACATATGTCACATACAGGTGTATGCCGCGTGTCGTTATGGAGATTTACCCGACTAGAACAACTATAATAGAGATACCGGATTAAGAATCAGCAATACTTGGAACCCAGTCATCCGCAGCATTTCGTTATCTTCCCCCTCCAGTCCAAACTCCTCACACCCTCCGCCCACCCCTCCCACCTGAAATATAAAAAAGGCAGCAAAAACCAACTCCAGCATTATTTCCTTGAATAAGCAGTCGGTCGCGAAACGTCGGGGCAATCTCCAGTGCGACACGCGGCATACACCCGTATGTGACTTATTTTTTTTTTAATCATCATGAGCCGCGAAAGATCCAATCAAGAAATAATATAAGATTTAAGAAAAAAAACGAGGCAACGACAGAAAATCATTTAAAGGCAAATAACGAGCATCAGGAAATCAGACGACCCGTAAAATTAATTGCTGATGTCCACCAGCGATTAATTTAATTCAGTATGAAATCTGTCACGATGCGATAAACACGCCTTGGAAATGGAAAGCGAGTCGTTTTCCGAAACGGAATGAGGGAAGTGAAGGCTATAACCAGGTGCAGAGCCCGAAAATATATCCTAAATAGATAGTTTTTTATGCGTGTGTTTGTGGAAATTTGTTCCTTAACTAAAAAAATAGAAATACAATCAATTAATGAGAGTTCAGCGCGCCTGGCCTCTGATCTATGGATTCTCATCCGATAGTGAGTTAGAACGCGCCCAACCGAGAAATCCTCGATGTTCCAGGCCGCCATTTGAAAGGAACCTGTCCGTTAGGGCGCGATCCCTGACTGATTCACGTGTCTGTATCTAATCCTGAGACGGCCCTTAAACTATTCTGAGAGAGCATCAAGACCAAGTAACGAGTGAGCGACATGAGAAATCTACGGAGAGATCAAATTCAACGGAAGGCGAGAGACAATCCATCCCTAGGAACACATCATTAGGACGGGATGAGGGGACCGGAAATTGGTTCGCCTAGTTGCGAAGCGCTGCGGGAGATGAGCAGTGGCCAGGGCGACGCCCCTCTCTGAGCCGAGGCCACTTATCTGTGGAGCTCTTTTGGGAGTTCCGCCCAACTCTCTCGGCTTCATTAGCCCGGATTTATATGCACGGTCGAGTGGCGGAAGGCGGACGCCTCGTAAAACGCCTCCGCCGAGGATAAGTTTCCCCCGAATTTCAAAGGAGAAGACAACAACTACTGAAGCCGAGATTCCCCCAAAAGTCTTTAACGACCCTGGAGCATCGATCGTGGCGAAATATCTGGGGCGATAGGGAAGAGAGACCCTCGGAGACTCGCACGTGCCGATATGTGTCTAACAGCAACAGCACATACGGCGAATCTCCACTTAGATGGAGTATAAGTTGGATATTGGAAACACGAGGATATTCTGAGGCAAACGGACGAGGTGGGGAGTTTTTAAGAATGGGTTTGATGCACAAACGGCTCACTGTCGGACGAATTTAGCTTATGACAACATGAATAATGAAAAAATATAAAATAATTAAAAGCGCACAAATTGAATAGATTGTAGTTTTCCTAACTTTGGTGTGCATAACCACTGGTAGCCTCTTCATAACTCCTTCTTCACGTACACTATTAAGATATAAAAATGGTCCCTTTACACTCTTGATGCCATTTTCCACTTCGTATAAAGGCATACAAGCGCTGAAGAGGTGGTTTATCCTCACCGTGCCAACAGGTAAGAAGAAGTAGTGAAACAGATATTTCTGGAGACTGTTTCGTTTGGTATGAGGGAAGAGGAATAAGAGCGATTATCCTGACCATAGCATTCTGAGGAACTAGATGCGTTGAATTTCCGAAGTAGCTTATCATAACACGCGTTAAGTACTTGTTTTGAGTATTTCATTCGTGATGGAGCCTCGAAAAGAAACTCAACCGTTTGACCGTCTTTTTTCGCAACAAATTAGGTACCTACTCAGCTAAAACTAACATGGTGTAATTTTCAGGGAACACAAAGCAGTCTATTTTCAATATTTTCCTGCACATTAAATGCTAAAAAAAAGGGTACATTTTCCGTCATTGCATGTTTATGTCGATTCTAAACACGTTCTAAAATTATCTTACCCTGATTAAATTATCTCACTTATTAATTTGAAAACACAGAATTATCACTACTGAATTTAAGACGAATCATCGGGGCGAATCATTCTTTATTTAAAAAACATGGATTGCCAAAAAATAAGTAATATTTAATAAAAATGAAGTAATTGATTGGCAAATAATACATCGGCCCAGTCAATAGCCCAGCGAATGCTTTTCACACAGCCTAATGAACATCTTAACCGTGCGAGGCAACCCTGAGATTGTATGTTGTTTCCAAATGGTTTCATTTACCTTACTTTTCGACAAATTTTGGCGAAACAAAGAGGTACATTTCAAACGAATTGTTGCTGCTACTTTGAATCCCCAAATCCTGCACATAATTATCATCCGTGGGATCCCGAAAACCCAGCACGGAAAATTTAACTCATTTTTCCGCACTCGAATTAACCGGCCATCGTATCCTCTAGTATCCTTGGCGTCATTTGAACCCGCTTCAATCCCATAATGACCCTCGATCCCATTTGAACCCTCGGCGGTGGCATCAGGCGGCGGCTGACACTCTCCATTAGTGACTCTAATCCGCAATTCCCAAATCCGCGTCATTCCGTCCGACCGCTGCTGGATTCCGCCGAGTGCGCGCACCCCGTTATTCTCCCCCCCCCCTCCTTCCAAATACACAACACTCCGCGAAAAAACAACGCAGCGCCGAAACAAATCTCAGAATTCCTCCCTATCCCATTAAACATCGTGCAGGTGTGCAACAATGGGTTTTCGTCATTATCTTGAATTTTTAACTAAACAATATAGATTTTAATGAATTAATCCATAGATTTTTCAAGCGGACCGCGAAAATTTTGATGTTCGCTTGAGGAAATGCTAATATTCATAAATACACTAGGCTTAGTGATTGATTAACTGACAAAAAATTTATGATTTTTTACGGTAAAATTCATGATTGAAGCGAAATAACCAAGGCATGGAGTTTACAAAGTGAAGTGAGTAGTCGTGGTCTTTGGCTGGTAAGGTTATGAATGAAATTATTTTAACAATTCATGAAATTATTATTTTTCGCGCTAAGTAAACATTTGAAGTTTTTTTTACTTACTTCAAACACGAAATAGTGTGGTTCCGGGAGCTTAATATGAAATATATTTTAGAACATTTTTTATGCTATTTAATTTTGCTGGTGTACACACCAGGGTTAGGAAGGCCAACTTAGCACCTTACTGGTCACGTGACGCATATAATAGAAATAATATTACGACATGACGATATCTTTGAGAGTGTTCAAATGTTGTGAGCCGTTTTCTTGCCTCCATTTACATCCCTCCATTAAACCCCTCTCCCACTTCCTGACCTAAGTTCAATATTTTTATATTTCAATTTTTTTGTAATGGCTATCTATAAATGAAATCAAATATTTATTTCTATTTTCGAAATAAACTCATTTAAAACGCTCTTCTTGGCCTCTGAACTTTCTAGTTGATACGCTGCAGCAGGTTGATCATACACAATTCTTTTTGATCATACTTCGAATTTATTTCATCACACAGCACTTTTGACTTAGGGAATACAATTTTGAAATTCATTGGAGTTATCGAAAGCACTTCAATACGCTCTCCTTCGCCACTCACTGTTTCTTCTCTAAAGAGTGAAAACCTTTCCGTCTCACATAATCAATACTATGACCTTGTATTTACTATTTTTATTTTATATTAAATATATTAATTTCTTATATATTTTTTTCATAACGCTTTGACCTCCATTATCTTTTGACGCATGGAATAGTTTCTTTGTACTTGGTATCAGCCGATTTTTACGAAATGAATGTGAGTAAATGTCGCAACTATGCGGCATAATGCTTGTCACTAAAAGTCAGAAAACTCGTAGTTATCCGCCTCTGAGGGTCAAATTCCCCTTCACCGAATGTTTACAGTAAATTTTGGGGCCAGAATGAACAACAATGAAAAAAACTGATCTCAGAAATAGTATTAGATCATATTCTGCTGAAGTGAACTGACTTTCGTAATCAGAATTGGGAGAATTCTGTTTATTGCCTTCTTTCAGTTTTTTTGCCAAGGCTGGCACAGTTTATTCCCAACATCTCCTTGCTCTTTTGATAAAGACAGCTGACTTGATATACTGCGCTTTGTATTCTGGCTCAACATTTTTTTCGCATCTACAGTTTTATATATTTAGATACGTTTTTTAAATCTTCGACACGTGCGGAATAGTTTATTTTTACAAAATGAATGCGTATAAATGTCAAAACTATGTGGTAATGATTTACTTTTATAAATAATAAACGTCGAAGAATCGCTATTACTAATAAACTGTAAACATAGCAAGAATATTTTGTTGATCATGAAACTTTTACCACCCGGCATTGCTGAAGCCGGAATTGCACGATCACTTTTAAAATCCCTTCAGATGGTAGTTCCAACGCTAGCAAAAAATGACCGCTCCACGCCATCATTTTCTTCGACTGTTCCTGGGATGTCAATCACATATTTTTCCCACCACTCACATCAGTGCCTCCCTTGTTTCGTCGCCAAAACCATCGCTGTCTTTACCATCTTTCAGCCGATCATAACGCACGGCCGCTAACAGCGATTCCGACGCTGCGTTTGGCTTTTAATGGAATGACAGTTGTAAATACGGAAATCGGTGGAAGCAGCAAAGGAATAAGTGAGGGGCGCGATCTTTTTTTGGTCCACTCTGAGGTACGTACAGAATGATCATGTGATTCGGTTTCACAAAGGAACGGACGGACAAAGAGAAAAAAAACTTCCGTTGGACACAAAGTCATAAGTGAAATAATTAAGCCTCCCAGGTTCTCTTCCGCCAAAATTTATGAGGGATGGCGACATATTTTACTCGAGTCACAGCCTGGTTCCTCTGGTAAGAAGGGTACTTTTCTCCTCATTTGCATTGAGTTCATACTTAAACGCTATTTTTATTGTGAGGAAGGGCAAGTCAGGGACCCATCCCTTAAAACGCCTTTAGAGACTGCTATTAGCAACTGTAAACAATGCCAGGTGATCGCGCCTATGAGGAAACTTCAGGAATATCTGTCGAATTCAGCCAATTAATGATTCCGATCCTTCGAGCTTGCGTCTCTTAAGATTTCAACGTGTGTCCGGCTTAGCAGTTATTTAAGACGATAGATCGGTAATGGTGCTGCGGATTAAGAATAAATTAAGGGATGATTAACTCATTTTCAGCCAATCAAAGTCACGATTGGCTTTAAATTGAATAAAAGTTGCAAAAAGGGAAAGTGACTCAATGTAAATACTTAATTCTTTTTAAACTTTTTCACTGGAACCATCCATACGCATACCCCCATATAACTATAATTTTTCAAAATTTGCGATAAATCTTAAATACCTACGTGTTTTAAAAACGGTTGAAAACAAGACCGATTGAGGTGGAGTGATGCATCTCCATGAAAAGGTCGTACTAGTCAACGTGGCAACGTTTCAAATGAACACTCATATTATTATGTTGGACCTGAAACCATTAAATAATTCGTTAATGAAAATTATGGCAGTTAAGTGTCACGAATGCAATTAAAAGCAACAATTAATTCATTTTCATTGTATTATAAAGGAAAATAAGCTAATCAACAATAAATACGGGACTAAGCCTAGTTCAATTACCATAGTAGCGCGCTGAATGAAAATGGGAAATGGAGTCAACTCCTTTAAAAATTCATTACTACCTAATTATTATCAGCATATTAATTCTAAAGCTAAATTAAATATATGACGATGTATAATTTATCCTAATTAATTCAGAGTTATAGGCTCTACTTCTGAAATAAAATTCCAAACTAGCATTGCCGAAAGTAACTTTGTGCAAGGTTGGTTAACGCGTAATGCTCGCAAACTTTGAATAAATCATAAAACACTAGCATAGAAAATTGGCTAACTCTACTCGCACGGTCTCAATGGTGACTTCTAAAGTTATATTTGAGCCATTTATGGCAAACTTAAAAAAGTTATTCTAAGAGATTACATCTTTTGTTCATAGAAATATATCATTTTTCAAAGTCATATTGAATTAAAGTGCAAAAGTATTAGATTAATCTAAAAAATATCAAAAAATTATTGCATACCAAGTTAATATTCACTCTCATTGCACTTCTCATGACTGTAAAAAAGTTCCTTGGTTGGCATAATTTTGTGATTTAATAAAAAAATAACTTTTATTACGCCTTCTATTCAGCTTAAAACCTTTGTTTAACAATTTAGTGAAAATAATATAAAATAACTTCAAAATTAAGAAAATTCCAGCATCGTTCAAATGATGGGTATTTAAAATTGGCTCTTTTCCTCTGTAATCACCACAATGGCCTTTCCTCCTCTATTGATCGGATGTAACTTAACGGTAAATTAGCTTATTGTTAGTTAAAAGTGGTCAATTTTTAAACTATTTAAGTTTGTACGCATGAATAACGTTTTTTTACAATTAAGCAGTTGGTTTACCCCGCACTTTACATGTGAGCATGCATGCATTTGAATGCTATAACCTGGCACAATAAACACTCTTTATGAAAATACGACACGAATCATCGACACGATAATTGCTATTAATTTTCGTCGTATTGATCCAAGAAAACGTCAACATAAACAAGCATCGCGTTAATATTATTACTGGATCGTTGGGACCGAATTCATAGGCAGTTATGGTGCAAATGATCCATAAATTTTAAATGAATTCTTCTCGGGTATCCAAGCGGGTCAAGGTCAGCGTATCGTATGCTCACGTTTCGTTGGGAGACTTTTCCAACACCTTTATGGCTGATGATGCCGATGTCAGAACTGTTCCGGTGTATATGCCTTCACCAAGATGGTACCTGATTTGTTATTGATACTGTCGCCAGCATCATTAGCCCTGAAGATGTTGGTAAAATGACCATGACTCTAACCCGGTTGGGCACTTGAGATAAATTCATGCAAGTCATTCACCGGGAAAAAATCAGTATCTTCATTCTTATAGTTTTGTTTCATAAAACCATTTAGCAGTGCCTTTAGATTAACCGTATTCTCATTCCTATTGTAGTGATGTGGCCTGAGGAGGGTCGCGGCAAGAACAAGGGCGGTGGGGCCCTGGCGGCAGCCATGCTCATGTCGGCGGCGACCATCGGCGCGGTGGGCCTCAAGGGCATCGGCCTTCTAGCCCTCAAGGCCCTCGCCCTCAGCTCGGCCGCCTTCGTCCTGTCGCTCGTCGCCGCACTCAAGAAGCTCGTCTCCAAGGACGACGAAGGGGGCGGCGGACACTACGTGCAGTACGTCCCACTGCACCACTCCTCCGGACACCACCGGCGATCCCTCGACATCCCATACTGGGCGCACGCCACGCCACAGGCCGCTGCGTGACCAACACAACCCTGGAAGAGCACATCCCCCTTCGATCGCGTAGCTAATTTATTAATTAATTTATTTATTGTTCAATTTAACACGGTGACATAGACAAAAGAGCCACTCCTACCACCCCAAGGCTCACCACTTGCTTTGAATGAGCATTAGAACTAATGTTGTCTCCGCATTCTCACCGTCTTCGAGTGAAAAATGGTTTATCAATGTATTACATGTTGAATGCATCACATAGGAGTAGCTGAAAGAGAGCCTACTACTTATGTAAGTCCAGAAGAGTGGCATTAAATCAAACTCTTTTGCGCTATTTTTGCTGAGAGAATTGAATAATTATCCGTTTACCATTCTTATTCTTAAAATTGACCAATTAACGACGCTTTTCTAAACAAGGACTTGAAATGCTTTCAACTGCTCCGCATTCAATCACATGTGGTCAGAAAGCCAGTTGAAATCTATCGACGACGCAAGACAGAAGGACCCATGCATTAACGAGCAACCGACGATATGACCAGAGACCATAGAGACGATGCTCTAAGCCTACTGCGGCAGAGAATGCATACGAACACGGTGACTCAGCTACTCGATATTCAGTGCGCAAGGTAAATGAAGTGCTCTTCAATAATATTACGAGTGTCCAGTGTGAAATAAACCCAATTCCTCACCGACTTACAGCCCAGTGCTTGCCGAAACCCCTCTTCCTCAAGCTACACGTCATGTGAAGTGACAAGAGGGTAAGGAAGAGACTGTTTTCATCACGTTTATCGGCGACAGTTAATTTTAATGAGATCACACGACGTAGTAACTAACTGGGACCAAATGGAACCACCATTGAAACCATATAACTTCAAAATAATGGCGACATTTCTGTGAACACTATAAAAAGTCATTCATGCCTATAAACAGATTTTGAATACTTTTTTCTATAATTTTCAGATACTTTTTCTGCTATGTAACCATTACAAATACTCTGATTCAGCGCAGTAAGTCAAACCAAACGATAAAATCTTCCGTTCAGTGTCTTCGTTGTCACGGAAAGGTCTGGACTACGGAAAGGAAATTTCGGAGATGTAAATTTTGGTAGGATTCTGAGGTGTCCAATAGTTCTCTTTTCTATCCCTATCTCTTATTATCTTTATATTTTATTCATCCCTATCTTTATCCCTCTACCTCGGTGGCCCACCTTGAGATCGCGGGTTCGAATATCGTCTAGATGGGTTTCTCACCTCCTTGGTCGTGATTGTGCGTGGATTTTCAACGCGTGAGTGAGGCCTTCGGAGCCCTTATTTTCCATTTAAATTGACATAAAATACGATAACTTCAGGTTAAACCCTTCAAAATTCCATATTTGGGAACCTATTTCATCCGAATCCTACCCGTCTAGCGCAGATGCCTCACTCATTGAAGGAGAGAGGGAAGTTCAGAAGCGACGCAATAACGGCGATCATCGCTCTCCTCCTTGAAACGGTAAAGCCCTTCTAAAATGTTAGAGCCTATAGTCTATTGGGTGTAAAAGATATCTTGGACGTTTTCTTAAACGTTCACTAAATCTGTTGTCTTGAAATCCAGTCCTTGATGTTTCACAACCGATCTGGTCCTTTTGCCTACTTATTGTACCTCAACACTTTGGCAGTGCAGATGATTTTCTTGGAGTTGTTCCCTTATCTGTTCTCCCATGATGACCCCTATCATTTACAGCTACTTTACTGCCTTTTTCTCCTTGCTTCACTGTTCTTCAAATTGGACATTTTATACAGTATTTTGCAGGCATTCTTGCAGTAAAATATTTTTCTCAGATGTACCTTTTTATTGGTGCTACCTTTATACGTCCGCAGCTATCCATTATGATTGATTTTGTTTCAACAAAATTATCTCTAAACCACATTCTAAGATGGTTTTAGAAGCATCCGTAGGGTTAGACCATGATTTTTTTCTTTCAAGCATGGTTACCTTATGCAGAGGCTTCTCATTACTTGGCACGCGACTCATGCCACAGACTCTCCTCACTTTTATTTCCTCAACAAATTCTACGTCTCCGACGGTTAAGTACTCCAGGGATTCCCTTTTTTATTAAGCTTTCGATAATTTTATCACTGATTGCCTCAGCTGAGCTATGGGCATAATTACCACGAAAAAAAGACCCCGAGTGAAGTGTCTTTTGCGGTCATCCGGAAGCGTCCCTAAGCAACGCAGAAAAAAGGATAGGGGACTGTTGGCCATTGAGAAGCAACAGAGGCGTCGAAGGAAAGAGGAACTCCCAGGCTAGGGGTCCATGACCATCCACACCCAAGAGGGATCTGCTCTCGCTGTGAGCCGTAAGATTCACTGACACCTAACGGACGGAAGGGGAAACACCAGCAACCTGATGTCTGATACCTTACCAGATGAAAGCTTTTGATGGACACTGGAGAGACTCTCCGACCAGCGCACTCAACATACACTGCTGACTTACATTCTAAAGATGTTTTTTATTTTACAAGACATTAATATTGTGAAAACAGATTCATTTCATTAAAATTTTCTTTGACGAATTACGTTAGAAATATCATTTGACTTAAAAGTAAAAATTACATGCAAACTTACTTTTGAAAAAATATGAAAAATTAATCTGTGAGTGTTAAGTAATGTCCTTTGAAAAAATATTTAAGCTATAAATGAATTCATGACTGACAATGAAATTTCTTCACATGACTTAATCACGGTGAACTTATATTTGTTGATCCGAAATTTTCTCCATTGCTAAATGTAGTGCAATTGAGTTTGTTATTCGTGGAAATTTTATGATGGCATTTGTGGGTTTGAAATCTAAATAAATTATGAGATGGACGGAGTTTATGAGCTATTAATTTGCGAAATTGAATATGCCCGACGACAGTACCTACCTCCAAGTGCCAATTAAAGCTGAAAAAGAAGAAATGAAGCACTTTGCTCTTTAAGGCACCCTTAGCCACGCCCTCGACGATTAAACACCTGCTATCCTTCTCGTTGATAATTGCCCAAGTCTATCGAAAAACCATTTTCGGTGTTGTCTTTGTTCCTAGCTTTATTTGGCATTTGGATTTCCTGTCTTTGGCATTTTCAAGTCTCTGTGTTCCTCTCCTCGCGTCGCGTGTGCCTAAAAGGAATCGCAGCGTTAAAGGAAGAGATGGGCCACCGTCAAGATGTCCGATTCAGAAGCCGAGGAAAGCAGCGGAACTCACGTGAGTATACCGCTCAGCTGACCGCGAGGGCGAAAAAGCAACACAGCCGTGCAAACAATTTGCGGCGGCCGGCCGCAAATTAGTTTGTATGAAATGGAAATGAAATGTAGTACCAACATATTTTAGCTTTTATACAATTAATCTGCTTTAAAAGATACAAGGTCCAACATCTGTCGAGCACGATTTTCCCCGTGGCCAACAGCGAGCTGCGAAGTGTGCCGCACGATCGAAAAATTGATCTTAATTTCGGCGTCACAGGTGGTTGCAATTCTCCTTTTGGTATCATACTCTATAGGTTTTGTTGTATGTGTGGTGTAAATATCTCGAGGTAACTCGGTAATCCTTTTTTTATAATCCTACATGAACACAAAGTTTCGACGAAAAACAAGGTCCGCTATTTTGTATCGTTTCGGCCACAAATAATACAACTGAGTCGTGAAAGTTGCCAAGAATTAACAAAAATAAACTGAATGATAATATTGTAATTTTTTTTCCTATTTAAATACTACAAAAGGTGTGGCATTAGGTTGAACATGCTGAATTTCGAAACAAATTCAATGCGGGCAATTTTTGCGATATTTGTTCAACTTTGAGGCCAAGTAATTTGTTTAAAAAATTTACCCATAAAAAATTTTGTGTCAAAAAATGCTCTATTGCATTGAAAACAAATGTGCAAAGTTTCAATTTCCGCAATCAAAAAAATAGTTATTGAGGTTTTGTCCAGCTTTTTTCGATTTCAGCCCACTGTGCGGCCAGTGAGTGTTGTCCATGCGAAAGGTAAATGCCTCATTCCGGGGATAGCTCAGGAAGAACCACCGCGCTCCAAGATCACTATTATCCGCCGGAGCACGCTGCCCGCTCCATCAAGAGAATCACTCCGCGCACCGGTAAATTAGAAGGTACAAAATGACTCATTATGGAAATACGCAAGGGCTGGAGGTGACGAAAGGGGGTGGTTATATGGATTATAAGATGGCTCGCTTTCCCAAAGAAAGGCCTAAGCTCATAAGTTCAGTCAACGAAGGTATTTAAGGGGAAAAGTTCGCATGCCCACAAATGTTTGCTCAGTGATACGATCGAGCCTCGTGAACAACCCACCAATGCTTACCTCTGACAACCGGGAAGTAAGTGAGATTCCCTCCCCCTTTGAAGTCACCTCCGTTTTGGAGGATTTGTGAAAAACTTTAGTTCCCAAGGAAACAACACAAGAATTAGACGTTGAGAAGGCTAACTTTCCTGCAACAAGGGTCTTAATACTTTATTTCTGTTGGAGTTGTTTTTCACGATCGGCAAAGGATGTTAGACTTGGAATTTTTAGTTTTTTTTTAATGGTATTGAATCAAAGTTTATGTAAAATTATATCGAAAAATACATGGTATTTTAGGTTAAAACTATGCACCATATGTGATTAAGATTCCCTGTGCTAATTTGGAGGCTTCAGCTCAAGTCCAGGAGAAGGAAAATTATCCTTGCACCGAAGAAATGTCCCATTTTGTGCTATTTACTGCGAACTTCGAACTGTGACACTTGGTAAATGTGTGCAAAATTACACGGTACACGGAGTTGCGCAATCTGACGTACGTGCGAAGACGCAATCGAAAAAAGCGTCGTGTAAAGAGGTGAATTCCTAGAACTTATGCGAGAATGCGTGGATGAGAGACGGCAAAATAGCCCCTGTTCCAATTTCGTTCATGCATTCGCGCAATTCCACGCCATTTTAGAAATAAATGCAGCTATAACCTGCGCAATTCCGTGCCCCGTGTAAAACGGCCATAATAGTATCGAATATCTCATCATTAGAGAAGATGCCGTGATGGCCAAAATAGCTCCGAGCACTCGGCGAGATTCTAGGGGGATCCTAGTTTGATTTCTCACGGCCTCCTTCCTCAGCCTGAAACTCTTTATGCCATATTGCTTCATTGGGTGAATGATACTTCTCCTAATTTGATGCAAGTGGGCAGAGGAAAGTGTTACTCTGAAATTTAGAGCAATTGGCTGCGGATCGATGGGTCCCGGGTTCTATTCCCGGGCTGAAGTCTTCCTACGCTCCCAAACAAAATCTGCTCAGTGGGAATTGGCCAGGGAAAGGAACCCGCCAAACCCTGAATGAGTAAACTTTACACACCTGCGCTTTATTTCGAGGTGAGCACATATCCAAACCAGTCTTAGGGTTCAATCACTAAGTGGTTGCGTTTCATGATTCAGAATCGTATTTGACTTCTCTTGGAGGAATGCTGGTTTGACGGTATTTTTCGACGACGAAGACGTTCAACGTTCATTGATCGGACTAATGCCAGCAATTGGTGATTGAGGGCAAGCAGTGAGAGAATTAAGTGGGCTAGATTGACATCCCTAACCCCTATTTCGCAAAATACTAGACACGTTTCCGCATGAAATATTTTAAACCTATACGACTAATGCTTTCAGCACTAAATATCATCAGTAATAGGAATGAATCATTTACAACAAATAATATGCAACATTGAAATAATGAATATAAATATCGGGAATGGAAAAGTGTAAACGCATGTTAGTAGTTTGATTCATTGACATCTAACACGAAAAAAGACATGACTGGAAACGCTCGTTCATATGCTTCACACTGTGGCTATAAGCTTTTAAAACAGCCACATGCTCAGATACGTTCATCCTCTAGGGTGTATCAAAATCTTCAGATCCTCGCTACCGACCTTCAAGCAACCAAAAGGTGATTATAGGCAGCCGAGGCGCCTTCAACCGAGGCAGAGAGCGCCCTTGAGTCAAGTGAATGAAGGTGTGCACCAACGGCTCCCACTTACCACTTACCAATCTACGAGCTAGACTCATCTCCCGACTCGGGTGATTATGCGCAGCTTGGAGCATCTTATCATTAAGGTGTCTCTTCAACAGGTGAGAATGGCACATGCTTCTAATTAAGCCGCAAGCCAGTAACTTCCATGTCACTAGGAAACACATCAGACATCTCTATCTAACTCTAAATCTCGTGAAAGATAGTAGGCCAAAGGTGAGTAAAAACATCCAAAGGTGCTTTTTATGAATTTATTGGAAATAGTTTGATCGAGAACTTTAGTAAATGGATGAGCCACATATTTTGCATTATTTACTGGGATGTTGTGATCATTTCTTTGATCACGGTTTTTAAATAACGCACCCGGATAAGCAATCAAACATACTGACATCTTAGGCATAGATCAAGATAAATTATCAAATCTTTAAATGTTTGCTTTCTGCATAAAGATGACGAAGAAAATTATATACGAATTACCAAAAAGCTCTTAAAAAAACGCAATTTCGCAGTAAGCAATAAAAACAAATAAATTGAGGACTTGAGAAAGAGAAAGATCATTTTGAACCTAGTGAAGAGTACGTTGTACGAAAGACATCGTGTCTAAGAAAAGCATATCCGTAATTATCTCTAAGGAACTGATGGAAAAAATTGGAACTCTTTCTCCCTAGATAATCCGAAGACTATTATTATAATAGAAATATGATAGATTGGATATCATATATATATTTCATCAATTTGAAATAAATTTTTGAGTCATCTTAACGAAATATTTCTATATGGAAATACATTGACTTCGCCTTATTATTATATCCCTGAAAGCTTAAGAAAAACTCCATGCCGTCTTATTCACTACACCTAAACACATCACATCAAAAGCATGGCTGAGATTGATAAGCAAGTTTTAAGATATGGGTGTCATCTATTTCGATCACAATGTAAATTTATTAATAGTATTTCATCGTCATTTAAATAAATTCAGTAGTTTTTAAAATAAATATATACTCTCTCTTGAGCCATCTGCTCTGCGTAGATTATTTTGATACTAAGAATGCCTCCTATAAAAAGTGAAAGTAATAAATTAGGTACCTAGGAGTTGAACTATCTCAGAACAGAATCATTTATAGTTGTAGCCCTGGGTATGGTTACGGGAGATGACCAAAAGGTGTCGTTGAAGACGGTGGGTATAGTTTTTAATGCAATAGTCATGATTCTGAATTTTCTAGGGCTTAGGATTAGTTTCCAAGTACCACACCACAGGGTAGCTTGATAAAGGGTAAGTTGAGTATTTATAATATCAGAAGTACTTTTTATCCCCTTGTAAACCTGGCTATCATCAGTATAATATAAGTAAATGCGTTTCCAACGAAAGACTTCATGGTGGAAGATCATTAAATTGAATTAGTTATGGCACAAGTGCATTGTTCAAAAGAGCACCAGACGTCATCGGAGACGATAAAGAGGAGGCAGCGGTGAGTAATATACGCTGGGTTCTGTGGGAAAGAAGGCTAAGGAGTCTCTCATGCATGCCAAACTGTTGGCTTGGTTTATGAAGAGGAGTTGATGATGAAGAGTGTCAAAAGCCTTCGAGAAGTCTAGGAGGATGGCATCAATTTGATTAGAGTTGCCGATTGCAGTGGCGGCGTGCTGCTAGAAGAAAGCAAGATCCGTTTAGCGTGATCTTCCTGGAAGGATGTCACGCTAATGGGAGGATAAAGACGGAGATGTGAAATAATGAATCCTGCTGAGAATTATCCACTCACAGACGGAATGAAGTATTGCCTACAATTTTATTTGGTGATAGTTTGAAATGCCATTTTTGCTAACCGCTTTGAGTATCAAAATAACGTTGGTGCATTTCCATCGAGGAGGGAAGATCCATTTCGATTGGAGAGGGAGGGAAGGAAGTTGGGGTAAATATCCTTAAATATAATGGAAACTTTACTAGGAACGCTAAATATTTAACGTAATTATCCCATAGGCTATTCATTAACAGTTTTTTGATATTATGCGATGTGAATAAAAGTTTTCAAGAAGAATACCCTTAAAAATGCCGTTCTTCACGGCAAATCGCGAAAAGAATGGAAATAGGAATGTGATATCCCATCCGAAAATAACTGTTGGTTCTGGATACTCAATAGAAAATAAATATGATTAAATTTTGTGCGTACATATTCAATTAAAAAATTAAATTCAATATGCAATAATTGAAAAACGTTTTACAAAATTTAGGATGAAAAACGTTCGCATTGTGAAGTTTTTTTCCGGACATTGACGGGATAATTGGCTCGCCCAGGACTCTAAGGAGGGAAGGAGGCAGACAGAGCACACAAGATATGAGAATAATAACGCGCGCTGCTGCTCCTGCACTCGTGTTTAGGAGCTGCTCTCGTTCGCGTTTCCAGCCGTGTCTCATAACTACACGGTTTCCGTCGTTTGGACTCTCAACATGGGCATCGCCAACAAGGCTGCGGAGAAGTATCCGAAATGTGACGCAGAATCTTAATTAATAGCCTCTGTGCCTGAATGCTACGTTTGGATGTGTATGGGATATACAAGACAGACACTTTAACGGAAGACTCTGCATTTCCTATCGCGAAATTCCGTCACCGTTATCATGGATGTCAAGTCTCAAGGAAACAGAACGAGCAAGGGCGATTGCCTAAATCGCAGGCGGGTATACATAAAGGTATCCATGCCACGAAATAAATTAGAATGTTGAATGTGAAATTCACCATAGGTTACAAATAAAACGTGCTTAGTTTTATTAATTCATTACCCATAGATTTTTGTCTCGAAATTTAGCAAAAATTAGGTTTCGAGCGTCAGTAGTTAGTATTATTGATTTTGAAAAAATTACGGGCCTGAGACCCTGGTACAGGTTGGCAACATTCCCACAGAGTGAAACTTTGATCCTGAAAAAAAGTCATCTTTCTTCGCACCCTAATAATAATCAGCCCTGAAGCGACTTAGAAAGGAGGCACCTATATCGCCCTGTTCCCGCGACGATGGCATTCAACAAGTTATGATTTTTATGAGGACTGAAAATTATATTAAGTTCGCAGCTATTTTAAGTTTTTTGTAGCCTTAATTTCACGAAACTATAAAAAAATAAATAAAGTAAAAGTCATTGACAATTTCCCACAAGCACTTCAATTTTACGACGGGTCTCGATTAATTTTGCATTTTTTTCACGTTAGGCCCTGAAGATAATACGAAATGTATTGAAATAGGTGGTGAAATTAAAGTATCTTTGGGAAATTGCCAGATACTTTTAAATTATTCCCTGGCAAGCTTTTGGATAACTAAATATACAACACCTGAGCATCAACGTACACATTTTAATTACTTAAATATGAGTTCTTCAAATTTGAAATCTATTATGAAAATAAATCTTAAATTAAAACAATATAAAGTGTTTTCATGTGCAGCTCACTTCAACAATATTCGCACCCATAACTGCGCCAAAACGAGCAAACTATGCCTACAGAGTAGGATTCACATTTCTATGTAGACCTTATCACAGCCACAAATCGTTTAACTAGGCTATGGTATCTCGCTACTCAGGATTATTCGATACCTCCGACTAAATTGAAAGGAAATGAGTGAAGGAAGGCCCATTGCAGCCCATTTTCAAGATAGGGCGCCCTCTCCGTTGGAGAACGAGGATGGAAGGCAGTGGGCCACGGAGAGTCGGCGTCTCGTCAAAGCGACGAACTGGATGCGAACGGGACGACTTTCTCCTCTTTCGCCGACGACGAAGGGCATCGCGGAAAAATAAGGGCAACGTGCCGCCCACGATCCATCTCCCTCCCCTCCCCCCTCTCTCTACTGCGAGTACTCCCATCATGCAATTGGAAGGGAGGTGGCGCCTATCGGGGGAGACGCGGTCAACTAGATCAGCACACAACAGCGAGGTTGAATGACCACTCAAGAATGGAGGCGGGCGTTCCAAGGACAATGTTGAAGGCTTGAAAGGAACTATTTATACTTATAGACGCCTCATTCATTGGTTTTCCGTAAACAGAGAGACTTTTCTTCGTACATCAAGCGGTAGGAGGAGCAATAGAGTCCAGACAAGTGTTGTGCATTAGGATGTCTCTTAAAAATTAATTTCGGAGAGTGCAACTCATGTGTTAGCTCGATTTGTTTCGCATATCACCCCTTCACTGTCAAAGGAATATAAATTGTAAAAGTATTTTGGAGGTGTAGCTCACCAACCTCTATTTTATGACACACGCGGAAAATTTATTCCTTGCAGCGTAACGTTCTCTGCCTACTTTTTCCAAACAAATCTGTGAAACTATTCATCTTTGCAATGCGCATTCCTACCGTAATCAAAAAAATTTAACCAACAATTCAAGGCAGGTGTGCAAAATAGGATGCCTCTTATCAATTTCATACTGATATAAATTTTGGTAACCTTTTTTAAAAGTTTCCTCATAGCATAAAAATGAATCCGAAAAATTTTAAAAGATAAATTTATCGAAGAAAAGAGTAATAAATCGTAGGCAGCCGTACTTATTTACGTGTGTGATGATTTTTATCAGTAATATTAATATTCATATAGCATATATTTTACTGAGTGATTCTACCCGAAGATTAATTTGGTTAGGTGAAGGTAGAGCTCACATCAGACTAGGCCTCAAGCGCGTGAATATCGTACAATGAGAGTGGAGTGGGTTCGATTACGAAGACCACCTCACACTCAACGGGATTTATTCGGGAGTGTCCACAAAGCAATCCTTCCGATCAGCAGCAGGGCGCACTATCTGCCCACGAAGCTTCCAATTATACTTACTCAAGCACAAGGATGTCGGGGACGAATTTAAGTGATCGATATGACCGTAACTACATTCTTTGTAGCTCATCAAGGGGCTGCTGCGGTTCAAGGCCAGGGAAATGAGTAGCGAAGGGGGACACGGGTTGTTGAGGAAGGGTTTTATCTTCAGTGTCAGCGTTTGATTTCAGAGCGGAGCCCCATGGATCCCGGCAATAGCCTTGGGTAACTTCACCGGTTTTTCGTTTGCCCTTAATTATACGTCTCCTGTAGCGCTATGGCTAACTGCGTCTCAGTTGTTTCAATGAATTAGTTAATAGTAGCGGGCAGCGTAACTTGGTGGAAATTCATAATCGCAGGAATGGAAGGATAAACAACTTTGCTATTTCCACATAGTAAATTTTTGAGACCGACCATGGTTTCGTTACAGAGTAACATTATCAAGGTGTAACCTTAATAATTTTACTCTGTAACTCTGTTAATGTCACCATGGTCGGCCTCAAAAAAGTACCATGTGGAAATAACAAAGTTTATCCTTCTATTCCTGTTTTTCAATGAAGTCTTTGCAGTGAAATGAAATCTTAAGGTCGTTTTACACGGGGCACGTAATTAGCACAATCTAGCGTGTGTACGAAGACGCAGTCATCATTGCGTCGTGTAAAGCAGTGAATTGCTGAAACGCATGCGAAAATGAAGAGACATGAGATGGAAAATAGCCCGTTCTAATTTTGTGCATTTCGTGCATTCGTGCAATTTCATGCCAATGATGCGGAATTAAGGCGGTTCAAACCTGCGCAATCACGTGGCCCATGTAAAACGGATTTTTTTTGGAATGTAACCCTACATTTCATGCAATGAAATCGTAATATCTTGCAGAAAACTGTTCCATAAAGTTCTGTGAACATTTTTTCAAGGCCGTATGATGCACACTTTTTATTAGTCTTAACTTTAGCCTTTTACAGAAAAGAGATGGATAAACTTCTACCCACAAAGGATTTGTATCCAGCGTACCCAGACAATTTTAAGATAGGCACGGCCTGCTGATATGAAAATTGCGAACCCTGGCTTGCGAAATGTTTTTTCGAATGGAAGTATAATTGCTTTTGAGTTAGCGAGATGACTTTTGGAGTGGCGGTAAAAATTAACGCAAAGCTCGTTGACGTCAGAAAACGGCCAGTTCAGGAACTGCCTCAAGACGTCCGTCTTCCAAAATTATTTTCTCGTAATCCTCTCATATAACCGGAAATTTCGAAAGCTATATGCCCCTTATATTGAGGAAATGATCTTATCCAACGTATAAAGACAACGCGAAAAATATTCAGCAACCATTCCTCCCCAAATCCTCTGAAATGTGCTTCGCACACGCCTCGCATTGAATTCCTACGCACTCATTTATTTGTATAAATTCAACTTCTGTCTAGCATAAAAATTGGGGCAGTTGACTGTGGATATAATTTTGACCAGCTTATCCGCATCGTAATCAGAAGTTCGTTCTGTCCTTCACCGACCAGCTGTCTCCTCTATACCAAGGTGGCCCTCAAGCTTGCAATGACTCAGGCGAAAATAAATTGAAAGGCCTTTTTCGTCATCGAGACGTCCTTATATATTCCGGAATCTAGTGGATTCATTCGCAATATACTACAAAATCTATAATGGCGACATTACCAAGTATTGAAGTGTAATGTATACATTTTTTGCTCTACAAATATGTTCAAATTGTAATGGGTTTTTGCATTAAGCATTGCACCTTTTTATTTTCCAAATTTGAAAATAAGCTATGGATTATTAAGTGGATTGTACTGCTCCTTGGGCGGATGGGCGTTATGGAAAAGAAATACACACCACAGCTGAGATTTAACTGAGTAACAATAGTGGATAATTTCCAAGTATTGTAATCTGAGACAGCATGCCACATTCCCTGTTTTAAATGGTGTTCTTTATAAAAGAATATTAAAAAATAAATATCGAGAATAAATTGCATCTAATGCCAAAAAGTATAATAAATTAATCCAATATACGAAAGTTTTTTTTCATTTAATTGATTACTCAAGATACTACGGAAATTGAGTCCAAATATACACTATGTATGTCACTCAAAGCCCTTATTCCCCGATTATTTTTTTAAATTTTTCCCCATAAACTACGAAAAAGGCCTTAGCATATGCTAGTCAGAGTCATCGAAGTCAAGAAGACAACCGCGATACATAGGTGGGATGTGGTTGATGAAGGACGAAGGCTGCGATGGTGTCTACATACAGCTAGACTGAGGGCCGTATCCAGAAACCATGCTTCAACTTGTAGCGGCGCGCTCCGCTGAATGCTATATCTAGAAACCTCACTACTCCAAATCGCTCCAAATTGGTGGGGGGCAGTGTTACCACATTAATTTTGGGCTAGATTCATGACGTAGACGAATGTAGCGACATTATGTACCCCGAAATGCGGGCACTAGGGGCAGTAATTGAATAACAAATGTCTCAACGTGACTTTGTTTGTAAGCAAAATGGAAACGGGATGGAAGTAGAATTTCGGCGTAGGAGAAGAATTTGATTTTAAAACTAATTATTGATAGGAAATTTGAATTGGAGTGCAAGAAAACCGACGCTGTGGGTCTTTCTTTAAAGATTTTGGCATGGAAGAAGGTGGAGGTTGAATTTAATCGGCACGATGGCGTAACGAAGGTGAGCACATTAGTAGGCCATGATTTGTAAAATTTCTGCAGAAAATCTTTTGCCTTGTTCTTCAAATCTGAATTAAAATTATTGATAAAATTTCTCTTTTTTAGTGGTGTTCATGGAAATATGGTGTCTTTGGAGATGCGGTATCTCACACGGAATTTATTCTCCGTTCCATGGGATTTTCCTGGTCCTTCAAGTTTCTTCTGTGAATCTGGTTCTGTTCATTGTGTAAAAAGTGTCCCTCTAAATCGGCAAAGTTATCATTGAGAAGCTGCTGGTACATGCTGATGAATCTGCGTGCTCAGAAATCTCGCGACGTGTACCAAGTGTCTCGACTAGTGTCGATCACCGATGATTTCCGGCTGGCCTCGGCTCTGCCGCCGGGGAAAGCCGGCCGATGCCCCAGGCCCCGCACGCCGAAAATGCACCAAGCTGGGCCTCACTAGACTTTGCAGTGAGTGATCGTAGCGGTGCTCGGCCGCTATAGCGGCTACGTCATCATCTGATGACGTATCTAACAGTAGTGAGGTTTCTGGATACGGGCCTGATACTGCGTATGACGAACATCGTTCAAAATAAGAATTGAGAGAAACCTTTTTTTGAAAGAATTAGCTACAGCATGCGATCAGAGAGAGCGATACACAGAATAGATGAGTGTTTTGTGCACGAAATTTAATTTATACAATAGAAATGACTGCTAAACGAGACTGGCGCGCCTATGAGCTAGCAGTATGATGCGTCTCAGAAGAGGTACGGTGAGTAGTCTTGTCCATTGACGCGGTTCTTTACACGTTTGTGCTTCATTATTCCGTTTCTAACCGGATTTTTTTTACTATTATTTCGACTAATACGAACAAGTATGTATTCCGATTAGGGTTCCTTCCAAATTTGTTCGGATTAACGGAACTCCAATGTATTACATAACGGTGACATATTACAATCTATTAAAAATCAGTGAAAGCGATAAATAACCATCACTCCTGTACTATCGGCCCTAATTTATATACCCTGTTGATTAAACTACCGTATTAAATGATTTTGATTGTTATTGGACATCATTTTACTTGTACTTTAGATTCTTAGACACAGAAACCGGAGGAAAGGTTGAATCATCGGTGGTACGAATGTCCGAACAAACAACACGGGCAAATCCAAATCGCGCAGTGAAAAACTTAGTCACAATTGCAATGTGGAACATCATGAAAACTCGTTTAATGGGCAGACCCAACTCTAATTGGGGTGGTGTTCCCAAGATATTAAAAAGGCCTCTTATACCTACGGTAATGAAAATCGTAAAACGTCGTTCTCTTAATCTGGAAAATATACTCTGAAGACTGCTGCTGTCTTCTCAAAAGGTCAAAAGGTAAGCGTAAATCCATCGAAGGGGTGTTAATAATAACAATATAAAAAATAATAATGGAGGGATTGCATCAAGTATTTGCTGAAGGATTTAGCAGGCATTATAAGCTTCTGATTTGCGATAAACAACATTATCACTTCAAATATTTAGTATTTGAAGTTATATACACAAAGAAAAAGAGCCCATACATGGTAGGTAAACTACGTTGGATGGACCGTACGGAAAGGAGGACAACATTAACTAGCCAATACAAAGACCTATAAACTTACCACACAGATTCCTGAATCGCACCAATGCGGTTTCAGAAGCACTTATACTTAATTACCAGTAAGGAAAGTATACTTACTGTGTGCGAGAAGCAAACTACATCAAAGGCTGGTATAGTTAATACGACAAAACAAAGGAAACGTATCGACCAAATTTTGTGTACCGGCATTCCGACCCATGCGAAATTAACAAAAAGATCGCTAACTTACGATCCAATATAACGAGGTCGACCCTCACATACTTAGATACACTTTCGTCTGTAATTACAAAAGAGTGTTCAGATTTCGGAGGTGTAGGGTCATTATTTCAAGGGTTGATATTTAGTTTTTTTTTTAGAGATCATTATTACAAATTAATATCGAGTGAATTCGGGCGCAACATATTGCTCATACTAAAGTAATTTTTGAAAAGCTTTTACTGACAGCTAGGAAAATATGTCCATGACGAGTGAATTAGGCAAGACATCCTGTGTGGTTTTAAAGGTGACGGAAACCGAGATAAATAAGAGCTTTAAAAATTACCTTGTCTTAATGAACATATAGTGAACGATGTTTTAGTAAATTCTATGGATAGCAACGTTTTTTACGAGATCACGAGCATTTCCTTTCGCCAGACGTTATAAGTGTACCCCATTGTGCCTATTGGAGCACTCCCCCACAAGAGAGTGCAGAACAACAACCCAATGCTCCCCCAGCGTGTGAGAAGAGTGCCAAGAAGAGAGCCCTGTCTGTCAGGGGTTGGTATTTGGCAGTGGCGCAGCGAGGGGGGGGGGTTTGGGGATAAAACCCCCCCAGAGCTCAGAGAAATTTTCATCTTTAATCAATTTTACTTAATTGGATTAATATAACTTATGGGATAATGAAAAGATTATAAAAATATCCCTCAGAAGGCCGAAATAACTCCCCACTTTGAACCATTTATCTTATTTTTTTCCGGGGGAGGGCCCCGCACCTCCATCTTCCCCTGGCGGGTATTCCATACTCCCTATCTCCCCAGTATTAGTTGTGCCTAACCCCCCTAGCCTTAATTCCTAGCTGCGCCCCTGCTTTTTTGGGCCCTCAGCCAGGCCGAATCACTGGTCGGTGGCGACTGAGGGGGTCTTTGTGTACCAGCCGAAGGCTTCTCGACTTCCGATCTCCAGATCGGAAAGTCATTCTCTCCAGGCCGGAACAGCGAGTCTTGTTTCCCCGGGCGAGGAGACTCCTTCGGAAAGTGGGTGCGAATGATCGGCTACCGTGGGTTAGACCTCTCAATCGTTCCAAATCCCTGTCCCTATCACGTCGTCCGTTACCGTTGATTCTGCAAGAAGGCGTCGGTGTCCTGTCTGGAAAGTGATGAAACGGCGGAATTTTCGGTCTTATATAGGTCGCCGCTGTGATTTGATTGATCCTCCCGTCACACTCTGGATTATCACTTTGCATCGTCCAATGACGACGCAGCAATTTCAAAAATCGTTTTCCTGGTTTTCCCAACTGAATGTTTTCAGAATGATTCATGTTCTAGAACGTTCTCAATGCTACTGAACATAAAAATTTTGTGTATTTGCTAATGATTATTAACAAAATGTATGTGTGGGAAAAGTGTTGGAAGAGGGAGATTACCTTTCTTTAACTTGTTTGCTAAGAGATTTACCTTCTTGTCTTGCAAAACCGTGGAGAATAATAGGTTATATTTCGCCGGAAATCCAACGATCCTATTTATAAAACAATTATTATCTTCGATAAAATGTCAAAATATGAGTTGAGAGATTCCAAAATTTTTGGCGTTATATTTGAGGAAAATAGAATTGGTATAAGTCAACGAGATAAATTCAGATGTTACGATAGTGAAAGCTAAATACTATACAAATTAAAACAAATTCTTTAAAATATGTTGACATAAATTTCTAAACGAGTATTAGGGGGCTTGGATTTGAAACCATAGACGTTTTTGGAGAATTATTCGATGCTATTACGTGAAGTCTGCAGAATCATTATACATCAAAGGCGTTAGTTACATTTCCAATCAGTTATCAATTTTCATTTATCCGTGGCTGCTGAAGTACTCTGGGTGGATAATTGCGTTTTTGTACCTCTCTATAGGATATGAGCTAATGTACTTTTGATGCAGTTGGGGTTGAACAACATGGTGGTTGGGCTGAAATCTCAAACCCCTTGCTTGACCTTCCAGCGATTCGAGGTATAGCTCACGCCCTCTCTGGCGAACTTATTAGTTCATACCAAAGTTTTGAACGGTGCATTCTAAGATGTACCTTTTGCAAAGGCTTGCAATCTTGCAATACATCTCCCTTCCACATAAATTCCTCTAACCCCGAAAATATTTCATGAGAAAAGCCATATTTCACAAGTACTACGTTCAGATAGTGCCATAAATGCGTTCCCGTCTATCGCAGTCACATGAATGCATCCTACCATTCTGATAACTTGAGGCTATTGAAGAAAATCTAAACTCATTTTTGCTGTCGAAGTGCCAAAAATATGATATTGAAGAAACAATTTAATCCACTTTTTAGTTTGTTTTTGAAGCAAAACGGATATTCAATAAGGACACCTTCTGTCCATGAACCACATGCTAGTATCATAAAAGGAAACAGGAAAAAGAAGATCATTTCAAATTTCGTGCATCCAAAAACATGAAGGCCCTAAAGAGATCATTCATAGAAAATAAACAGCATCATATTCTGACCTCGTAATCACACAAAAACGCGTTGAAGTCCTGCACACAAAAAAACAGGCAACAACAATAAACTGAGAAACCACGAAGAAGAATCGAAAACAGCCTATTATCATTTAAAACTGGGGAGTTGAGCTTCCACGGCCTCAAAAACTGTAAAAAGGAAAATACTCAAATGGCCGTATAATGTGGGAGAATTTGAGTAATTTCATTTTCGGCGGAAATACGGACGGCATTCAGTTGGAAACGATTTTCATATTCCATAGCATTGAAAACATTATGGAACATCTATCTTTCTGAAAACATTCAGTTGGGTAAACCAGGAAATCGTTTTTTAAAATTGCGGCGCCGTGATTGGACGATGGAAAACGATACACCAGAGTTTGATGGGAGGACCAATCAAATCACAGCGGTGACACATATAAGGCCGCGGATTCCGCCGTTTCCTCACGCTCCAGACAGGACACCGACACCTTTTTGCAGAATCAACGGCAACGGACGACGTGATAGGGACAGGGATTTGGAACAATTGAGAGGTCCGAATGGGTCTAACCCACGGTAGCCAATCCTTCGCACCCACTTCCCGAAGGAGTCTCCTCGCCCGGGGAAACAAGACTCGCTGTTCCGGCCTGGAGAGAATGGCTTCCGATCTGGAGATCGGAAGTCGAGAAGACTTCGGCTGGTACACAAAGACCCCCTCAGTCGCCACCGACCAGTGGTTCGGCCTGGCTGAGGGCCCCGAAAAGCACACACCCCTGACCATTGCACGCCTTTTGCACTCTTAAGGCAGGTCAGGGCTTTGACTTCAGAACACCGTCCCACACAGACAATGGCGTGGCCTGGCTAACCGAGTCCCCGGTTCTCACACGCTGGGGCAGCATTGGGTCGTTGTTCTGCACTCTCTTGCGGGGGAGTGCTCCAATAGGCACACTGGGGTTAGAGGGGATAGGTCGTGAGGCAGGTACACTATCTTCTGGCGAAACGAAACGCTTGTGGTCTCGTAAGAAACGTAACTATCCATAGAATTTAAGAAAAAATCGTACATTAACTGTTTAGTAAGACAAGGTAATTTTTAAAGCTCTTGTTTATGTCGGTTTCCGTCACCTTCAAAACCACACAGTATGTCCTGGCTAATTCACTCGTCATGGATATATTCTTTTCCTAGCTGTGACTAAAAACTTTTGAAAATTCAATTTAGAACGAGCAATGCTTTGTGTTAGAATTCCTACGCTATTAATTTATTATAATAAACTCTAAAAAAAACTAACTATTGACCCTACACTTTCGATATCTTAGCACTCTTAAGCAAGCCAAGAGGAATAACGGCGGTCCTATGTGATTTAAAAATCCTAATTGATTGACGAGGTTGACTATGAATACGGCTTTAAAGACACGTAATTTCATACTATTTTTTCATTTAGACATGATAAAGTAAGTGAATTAGAATACGTGATGAGGTTGTCCATTCATTGTTTTCTGAAAAAGGTAAAAGCATAGACTCTAAGGCCTCTAGCACGAGGAACCATAGAAATGCCTTTAAGAGAAATAAAGTGTTATTTGTGAAATCATTTAATAATATTTAAAAACCTTCTTTCAAAATTTGATGGCTACCGCCCCTAAAAATATAGTTTTAAATGTCGATTTTTTCACTCCCTATTACTATTAATGCTGGATATAACGATTTTTAAGCATCGTAGGCAACTGGTGATAAAATTGATAGTGTTCAATCCATTCATCACATGAATAAAGAATCAAAATCATTGCGTTAAACGTATGAACTTTAAACCTTAAAACCCAGTAAAATTTACCGCAATAGAGTCACCTCATTAATGAGTTTTCACTAAATCAATACCGCTTACGAGTCAAAACTTTTAGTCACATTAACGTACGACCTACATTTAAACCTTTGCAAAATATTCGTTTTAAAGTACAAGCTTACTTTGTTACTAAAGAGAGCTACCTACCCCTCAACATGAGGAAGATAAAGAAAAGTTAAGTAAGTACCATAGCCTCAAATAGTCCAATGAATCATGCGCTATGGTGTAGTCGCGACATAGTCATAATTGCTTATTGTCATATGACAATCGCATTATATGTGGCTTACGCTTAAATAAGTTGGAAATTCGTCACATATTAACTAAAGAAATATCTCAATGAAAAATACGAATATGCAATTAAGATCAACTGCGTTAAAAGAAAACATGTCGATCGTGATGAAATGATTGATATAACTGTTTAAATAAAAACGCATTTGCTTTTCCACTGTTCATGCAGAATAAGTACATTCTTTAGATAACGCAGAAATTTCTTTATTTTCTTCTTCCTTGCTTCATTCCTTATGAAAATTCTTCATTTTCAGACAAATGCAGATAAATATTAGTAGCAGAAATACATTGGTATACATTAATATTCAGGCTTAAAAATCTTAGTTTGGTCTTTATTTAAGAAAGAGGGATCCCAACTGTTATTGGTCCATCGCCTTAAGTTATTGCGAAACACTGTTAGACCGATTATGCGTGAGAGATGGAAAATAGCAAACCCCAAGCCACAAAAATCGCCTTTAACTGCATACTAAAAATATTCCTTATGTCTGCTGACGGACGGGATCGCCTCTCGCCACCAAGGTTACTCTCTGCATTGCGGCCTAGCGAAAGTTTAAGGTGGAAAATGGCGATAGTCCCCTCATAGGAGAGAATGTTAGAGGAGTCCGCTTCCCTCCGAAACGGAGGCCTACGCCTTACGACGTACCCTTTCAAACTGTCCCATGAGGCTGAAGAGTTTTATATTTTTGATTACAGTTACATTAAAATTGCCCGACATTAGAGAAAAATGCCAAAATAAAGTGCACTTCCCATCCCTTCAAATGGAGCACAATGCTTCAGTCAATCTTTAAGACCCGTGAAAAACAGATCAATTTCTTGGCTATACTCGGGTATGATAAAATAAAACGAATTTCATCTATTTTGAGAATAGATCCATATTTTGTTAAATACTAATGACTTACGAAAAATAGTGTATTCAAAATGATTTTACAACCGATTATCACTGCGCGCATGATCTATTTAGTTAATTCAGTCTATGGTACTCAATATTTTCATCATTTCACTCTCCTTACTGGGAATTACCAGTGAGTTCAAGTCGGTACCTATAAAAATACGAAGTAAATACATGCAGACAGGAGGTAAGATCGACTGTTGCGCGAACAGTGGTGAAATACTATGGGAACTCTAGTGCTGTATTTTTCACAAAATATATTAGATAGAATGACATCAATTTTACCATAGCTACATAACGCAAAGAAATCAATATGCACTCACTCAATGTAATTTATAACTAAAATATGCCGGTTTACTCATAAAAGAGTGCTCATATGCATTTACAAATACGTTTTAAAAAGGAATAACAATTATAACTACTAATGTTACCTTAGAGATGGGGCCATTTTCCCACTTTTCAAAGGCATATTAAAAATTCGTCGACCCCTGGTTAGTTTATTCCTCTTGTATAACTCTCACGATACCAAGAAACACGTTATCACACCGTTCCCACGATATGATTCCACACTTACACCATCGAACACACTGTCGACACTGTGATCATGCACTGATCAGCAGATTCCAAAATTGAGATTATTGCCAACTGCTTTTAGAGTAATTCACTCTTTCACAGCACGCAGGGATAAATTCCCGGAATAACTTATCAAAGATTATTGGGAGTAGGCAATTACTTAACTTAGCAGCAAAGGCACACAATTCACAAGCAACAGAATCCAACACTCTCCTCGCATGGCCATCGAGCGACTGAGCTAACTTCAGTTCCTTAGCGCTTATTCAAAATTTTACCCATAAATGCATCGGCTTTGAATTGCGTCACGCCAAAGGGCAAAAACACTACCTCTGCCGGTTAGGACATGACGATGGTTAACAATTGTTCCTTTTATAACGTAATGAAATCGCTCATAATTCTTTCCACGCCCTTTTATTTCGACGGACCTAGGTTTCAGAACACCATGTCATTTTCAAGGCAGTATCGTTCTCAATATAAACATCCACCAGCGCCAGTTAACTAGGCGGCCGGGTCGGTGAAAACTTGGAAGGTTGGATCATGAAGCGACCTGCATCCATTTCCATCACGGCACCAAGAGCCGACGAGGATGAACGCGACTGAGCTAACAAAGCTGGAGTCAAACAAGCGTATGCCCAATCGGAATTAAGATTAACGGATGGAATGCACCAAGATAACTCGCGCCGTTGCACACTTTGGGCCGTCGCGTCGGAGTGTTTTCCTTTTGTGGTCCCTGGCGATGTTATTCCCCTCATTAGATTCATCTTTACTAGGCCTATTCTGTGCGCGGTAGTTGCGATAAATTTCTGAGAGTGCTCGAATTCGAAGTAATCATACTTCATGCGCGCAACCCTTGGACCCGACTGGAAACCCGAGAACTCTTCCTCCATACTTAGTGCGCTTTTTCAAGAGAGGTATTCTTAGCATCAGCATAATCTATGCAGATGACTCAAGTAAAATTTAATATTAAATTTTTTAAGCGCATTAAGTTATTGAAATGATGGCTATCTATGTTAACAAATTTATTTATAAACAGATCCATTCACAGGGAGAAAATAAGCAGGGGAGGTGGTAGTATCGTCCTTTTGGCTAATTACTGTAAAATCTCCGTTGAGAAAACGCCTTCTTGAAATCATCCACGATTCTCACAAAATAATCAGATTAACTCGTAGTTGACCTAATTTTGATGACCTTTGAGTGACAATAATAATTGAAATTCGATTAATAATAATGCTTTTCAAATTTATCGTAATTATGCACGAAAAATACGGGAAATAAGATGATTTGAAAGCACTGACTCTTTCCTTCTAATGGCTGTGCGAACCACAATTTCTAAGGGCCAGGTGGAAATAAATTGGTTTATTACGATTTCAAACATGACAATCTAGAAAAGCACAATCGCCGGCTCATTCACTCCACCTTAATACATTACAGCGAACTCTCGGGTGAGCGTGATTAATAAGTTCGAAGGTATGGGTGACATCTATTTCGGTCATACCTGTATAATTTTTAATAGTATTTAATTATTAATTGAATGCATAAATAAAGCGTACAAAATAAAACACGTAAAAAATACATGTATGTACTACCCCGCAAGCCTCCTCATTAGTAGTTTTGCAAGGGTGTAAGGACATCAGCTGTTTACACATTAAAAAAAAACACTAACGAAATTACTTCTAGTGCATATTTAAGTCCTTTATGGTTCCGAGGAAAAAACGAAATTCCATATCTATCTGTTCGACAAAATATCTCTCTTAATTTATCGCTTCTCTCGGACCTGGAACTGCAGTAGGGAATGTAGTAATGATATGATGGTCTCCAAGTCACTCTTAAAGATATTCATTTTCAATTGCTCAATCACTGTAAGCCTAGCGCGCAGCCTCCGAGTCTCAAGCGGCTCCCAACTTAATTCGTTCATCATTTGTGTAGCGCTGTCAGTAGCAGTTTTTGACGTATCGTATAGATTTCCTTTGAATTTTATTCAGTTCACGGATTACACTTTTCTGCGCCCGATTCCATATGATTGCTGCACATTCAAATTGTGGATGGACGAATGCGAAATAGTCCCCTTTTTTCCTTTATCGCCTGATAATATTCCCACAACATGCCCGACCTATCCTAGCTAGTTCAAGGATCTGCCAAAAATATTTCTTACATGTGTTCCCCACGATATGTATCGTAATACTACATTTCATCTGTCACATTTATGTTGAAATTGGGAATATGCGGACAACCACCGCAAAAAATGTGTCGCCGCGCCGTAGGTAATTCATGTATATAATGGACAAAAAGCCCATTGCGTATCTTGGTAGAAATATGATGTCCACTTAACTATATGAGATCTAATTCTATCAATAATTACTTCCTGCTTAATATCACCTGCCGCAAGTCGCGTATCCAGCTTACTAGTGTTTTCGTCTAGCCCGTATGACTGTGATTTGCATAAAAGTTTGTTGAGAGGTACCGTGCCGGAGCCTTTCTTAAAATCTGGAAATTATATGTTGACTTGTCATTTCGATTCATCAGATTTGAGAATGCCGTGTACAAAGAGTGGAAGTTGTGTTCCGCAGGACCTAACTTTCCAAAAGCTGTGCTGACGGCCATGGAGGAAGTTACGGCTGTCTAGGGAAGTCATGATATTGCTAATGACGGAATGTTCGAGCAGCATGCCTATAATAGATGTTGATGAAATTGGCCGATAATTCCCTGGCTAATGTCTGTTTCCCATTTTTGAATAACAGTTTGCAGTTTTCCAGTATATCCTTTTTTGGAATTCTTTCCTTCTGACGATGATTAAAAAAAATATTATCTGCAAGAACGGCAGTAGCTAACATTATAGAATAAAGTGCATTTAACGGAAGCAGTTAATTGTAACCTAACAAAACGAAATTTTTGAGCAAATTGTACTATTTTCTCTGTTCTTTTTAAAGGTCCTTCCTAGCATTGTTGTTGTACCAGTTATTTTCTTAACAAGTACATTTCAGTTTTGTTTGAATATATTCGTTGATTCCTTTGGCATAGAATATCTAAGAGATCTTTCCGTGATACGGCTATGCTTTTATTCTCTGCTTTAGCTACGAAGTCCGTATACAATTTATTAAGCATGTTGAAAATTTTTAATGAAGTTTCATTTATCAGATATATAATGTTTCTTTTTGGAGTTTGGAGTTTTTAAGGTTGCAAAAATTACTCTGTGGTCACTTTTACCGTCAATTACATCGATTTGTTTCATCAATTTAGGATCGCTTACTACTAAAAGATACGACATTTCATTCCCTTTCGTAGGCTTGTCAATTACTTGTGCAAGTGAGTGATTTGCTAGCGCGTTTATCAAACCTCACCGACTTCTCTTTCGTAGAATTCGGTTTTTTGAGCGTAAGAATCCCAATTTATAGATGGGATATCAAAATCTCTCCCAATAATTATTATACTTTCGCTATCTCTCAAAGTAAATTCGAAATTTGCTAAATCCATGAACATCGGAGCTTGGCGGTCTATAAAAAGAGTAAACATGTAGAATAATTTTGTTTCGTTGTTAAATTGTACAACGTACACTTTCCATTTCGTTGCTAGTCATTTCTGTGTAAATGTGATTTAAATGCTAGAAAAACTCCGCCACGTGCACTATGGCGTCGATCGTATCTGTAGATGTTATATACCGGAGTAAAATGTCGCTATCTCTCATACACTCCGTAAGCCAACGTAAGCGTAAGTAAGCCAAGCGTAAGAAAGAAATTTCACTTTACATGCTGATTTTCACGTCAATGTGTCAATGTTTGGCAATGTTGTGGGCTGTCTTTTTCTCTGAGCTCCACCATGGACCTCACACAATAAGTGCCCACTAACTTTTATTTACAGCTTTTTTTAATGCGAATCGGTCTTCAATTTCTTTTTGGTTCCACCCGCATTAATAAAAGGAGTAAAATTCATCAAAAACTGTTATTTGTGGGGATATCGCACCGCATGCTTCGGCAGCATGGGCATCACATATGGATCTGCAGTTAATCAAGACGATCGATGGAGATTCACGATGCGCCCTCACCCCGAAAGAATAACTTTAAATGAAGACGTTTGAGCGCAATACATCTCCCAATCCTTACCCATCTTTGACAATACAAGAAATATGTATGTTTTTAGAATAAATCTGTCATGGCAGTATCTACGACTGCTCTGTTTAACCTTTTTATCTTCACTTAGTGAAACCACGATATAGGAAAAGTAAATCCACAATCAATATTGACACACTATTACGATCTATGAACTATGAAAGATTCTTGATTATGAGATGAGAGTGTATTGGTTGAAAAAAATTGTTAGCATGGAACTCATCGAATGATATTCCATCCCCATCAACATATGCAATTTTCCAGATAAATGAAAAGGCGTAAAGAATGGGCCTGTAGCTTTTTCTAATGTAAAGGCCTGGAGCTGCGTGTTTACATGACAGAATTAAATGAACCTCAGGTGAATTAAGATCGTAGTTCAAGTACTGTACGAAATTATAGATCACCTGAGGTGAATGCAATTCCTCTCAACGAAACAGGATCAAAAGAAGAGAATTCAAGTAAAATAAACATGCAGAATTTAAAAAAATTAGCGGATAAGTTAAAAAAAACGCCATATACAATGACACCGTATTTTATCGTTTATCTCGATAATTAAAGATTATAGGGTGATTGCTTCAAACTCCCTGAATTTTTCTTTGATTAATGCGTGCCGATAAGGTGTGCTACAGCCAAGAGAACGTAGAATTTACGATCCGCACAAAATGATATTTAACTGCATTCACTGGTCATAACAGAAAATTTGCTTGGGATACAAATCAAGGACATAATATGCCGTCAAAGAAGATAAAATGTAGCCAGGGAAATGAAAACTGAAACCGATTTTTAATGATTTAAATCACGAAATGCTGCATACTATTTCACTCCTCGTAACTTCATTTGTACAATGAATCTGTAAATAATGGTATATTATCAATGATTTTAAAATAAATTGATGAAAATGATATTCGCGCTTATTGAGTGAGTACCAAAATTTATTAGAAATGCTAAAAATATTTCTTTTATTTCTTATTTAAAATTTAATTCGAAGAATTTACCTAACTTAATATATGAATAAACCATCCATAAAATACAATAAAATTACAAGCGATGAAAAGAAATAAAAAAGCATTTATTTATTTTTGTGAGACTATTATCATTTACATTCCAACAGCATCCATCCTGTTACTGTAATAACTGACGCTTGACACATTTTACTATCGGTATTTAGAGAAATAACAATATACTGTTGAAAGTATGGGAACCGGAACTAATCCTCCATACATTCACAAAATTATTTTCTTAAATAATAGTAACACGCACAAAATCTATGCCATAAATAGCCTCACTATAATGTACTGATAAGATATTATCTTTTGCGGCCAAAATTAACTCTCAGTCCACGAAAAAACGGCATTCAACTAATATACCGCACTACCCTCAATGTTTGCTTAAATTTAACGCAACAAATAATGGGGGAAAAACGTTACTCTAGTAATCAGAATTATACCTACATTATCAGATAGTTTCCCTCGTCTACAGCCTTCGAGAGCTTGTTGTACATACGCAAAGCCCCTCCTTAGCGGGAGCAGGCAATTATCTCGTCGTTTTAAATCCTCAAATAGTCTCTTTGAGCCCCTGAATTCTGCACCGACTTAATAGGCCCCCGTAAACTGATATGCTGGGTGCAAGCGATCGATATAAACCGGCTAGGGTTGCGAGCTCCGCCAAAAATACCTCAGCAGCGAGTCAATAATGCCACGAGCCGCTTAAGGCCATTTGCATCCACGCGGCGAAAAACGCTCAAATATTTCTCTCTCTTCCTCATTTGCCTCCTTCGGCAATGGATTCGCGTCGCTATGTTCGTTTAAGCTGCTGTCCAGAAAAAGAGACGGTAGAAAGAATATTTAAGTAGGGAATTATATATATAAGACACGCTGGTGGTTTCAGATGGAGAAATCTTATATGACGAGATGGGTGACTTCTGATGGGGTAAATTAAAACTATTTTACTGCAATTAAATGGTGGACGAATAACTTGCAGAAATGTGAATTGATTGTTGAAATAAAACTTATGAAATAAGAGAGAGAACGTACTACATGTATCACAAAAAGTATTTTTTGTGATACATTACCCGACGTTTATAACTTTATTTTCTCTAGTTATAAATAACTGGCAGTTAGCCTGATATTTTATATTGATATGGGAGGAACTTTTGCTCAAGGATAAATAAGTGATCTTTTTCAAACTGAGACAAAGAAATCTTACCAAAACTTTATAATCATTGTCACCATCGGATTTTTTTGAGGTAGTTTCACGCATTTTACATAATTCTAGCAAAATATTTATAAAGATTATTTAATATGTCCTTAACAACACGGTGGGAGATAATGGTTAATTCACTACGAAATATAGAATATCACAAAACTTAAATCAGGTTTAAAATCTCGTAATATACAACAAATTACGGAATGAATCTATAACACTTTCCTTAGAATTAATTCTGATGTATATAGGTCAACAATAACGGCCGTCTCCTCTTCGAATGCTTTACTTTCTGCTTTCTTTCCTCCTATCCCACCTTTTTGCTGCTTCGCCTTCTTCTTTTTCTAACCAGTTTTTAACCAACTGGCGTTCACACACGCATAAACTACCGCCAACCATGGTCGGAAAACGGTGGTCAGAATCCCAACCACGGTTAACGGTAACTTGCGTTCACACCTCGTTTTGTAACCATTGTCGGGGCTAACCGGCGTAAAGAGAGCGAAGTGTGAACGGGTCCTGGGGTGGTTTGCTGCTCCCTAACGATTCTCACCGATTCCTTCCATGAAAAGTTTTCCCCGAACGAGTAAAAGAACCAAAAACACTAACGACGTTTTGTATCGTGAATATACGAGCAAATAGCTAAATGGGGAAGATAACTTTATCTGTCCCTTCCACATAGCAAATTATTTTCATGAACTGCTATTACGAGTTATCCTAGCACGGAATGAACGAGCCCAATGAGAAAAATCCATTTCAGGGAGGGCGAATGGAACACCAAGACAAGGAGAAATATATGTACAGGTACGAAGGGGCTTTTTCTCATATTTCTCGGACGCATCGACAGAAGAAGGAAATTTCGACCCCAAACGGACAAAGGGAGCCGAGGTCGTAAACAAGGAAGGAGCTTCCCCCGTCGCATAATCCACTCTCGCGAACGGACTGACAGCGCACTATTTCACGCCACAGCTTCCGAAAACAGGTCGACGGACGGGGGTTGTTCCCCCGCCCCCCACCCATTGGATTCGCAAACACTCCCCACCCCCACCCCCGCCCAATGACAACTCAACAATATAAAAGGTCCCCTCTCTCCCAATCTTCCCAAAGGACGGGGAGAAAAAATAACAAAAACCTTCTGACGGCTAAGTCAATACATCTCTCAAAGGCAAAATCAGAAACCTACAAACGTGAAGAGGGTGCTACTAAGAGGAAATTTCACCGAAGAATGCAGGTCGATGACAATTGTAGATTTTCATCGAAACATAGCATTCAATATTAGCATTTTTAAAGATGTCTACACTCAATCTACACAACAATTTGCATCTAACATATAAACGAGTTAAATGCATACATTTTGCATTGGTACCCTATCACTCGAAGTTATTGTAAGTAATTATCGCAACCACAGAGGATAGTGCTAAAACATAATACTGCACCACAAGGCGTTTCAATGGCGTGAGGCGGATGGTGGTGGAACAGCCGTAGATAAAAAAGGTGCGTGTTGGAGATAGCTGACTTCTGTCAAAGAGCCAGTGTCAGCTTTTATTAAAGCCCTTCACAATGCGGGTGAGGGGGGAAAATCCTGTGCCTTCACGGTCGCCATAATACCGCTTGTATTTCATAGTTTTGGTCGGTCACAGAAACGAAGTTCTAAGATGGTGATCTCCGTGTTGCTCTGAATAATATCAGCACTTAAAAGGTTAGCCGATCTGAGCCTCGAAAGTACTCGGTCTAACATGCAGTGAGTTCGTCCACATATTTTATTCAAATCCTCATTTCCGGCACAGTTCTGAGAAATAAAGGGTCTCGACCCGCATTTTTCTGTTTTCTTATTCCTCGCCTAAATTTCAAGCTAGTTGCGACTTAATTGGTTCGCAAGGATCGTTGTTGCTTACACTCTTATGAGCGATTCATCCTCTCAATGACTGTTTCTTCCTGAATGAGATAATGGACCAATGGCTGGAAAATATGGATTAGAAAATAGACGTAAAAGAGAAGAAATGCTCCTGTAGCTCTGCACAGAGCGCAAATTAAAGAATTAGAAGTAAAGAAGATGCAATGTGCAACATGGAGTATGCCGGGAGAAAATAGAATATTTCAACTGGATGTTAATGTTTTAGTGAAGCAGAGGTTTCGGAGCCAGGTAAAGGACTAAAAAAGGTACCTAGGGCTTTATATCGATATTGATCGTTATCTTGTGATTTCGATTTACCATATGAAATTGAAAAAATCAAAGAAACCAGTGAAGAACATATGGCATGTAGGAAACTTCGAGGAGCCGCAACAATAACGAGGATTTCAATTAGTATTTAAGAGCAAAATAGAATTAGATCTGACTGAGAAGTCGGCGGAGCAAAGCTGGAAAAATATTTGAAGTGGACTTTAGGATGCCATTAGAAAAATTCAAGGAGTCGGAAAGTTAAGTGGAAACTTGAAGTTTGTTCGTATTGGGAAGGCTCTTTATTTTAGGGAGTGGGAGGAATTTTTTAAATTTATTTGATAATGGCGTGACAGCCGAAACTGATAGCAATATTGCTATCAGTTAATTATCAACAATTTCATTTATCAACAATTCAATTCAAAGTTAGTTATCAACAATTCCGATATTAATCTGCTTCTCCCATGCCATCATTTTCTACTTCACATTTTGAGCGGATTTTGCTTCCTTTGTATAACTCCTCTAGGTATTCTTTCCATCTCTTTACTTTGTCTTCACTTTCAATACAAATATATCCATTCTTGTCCCTTATGTTATTACATCTTGTGCTAAGTTCATTGAAGTGTTTCCCCATTTAGCCTCCTCCATTTATCCTTGCAGGAGGTTATTTTGCAAATCCTCTCGAAGGTTCACGATCCACGCTTCTCTAGCTTTCTTTGGTTTGCAGCATCTCTTGTCCCTTATTCCCTTGTATTGAGCCTTTCCAATTCTTATTATAATACTTTCTCCTTTCTTCAATGAGGCCTTTGACTTCATCCGTGATCCATGCATTAACATCTTTCCTTCTTATCTATATTGCTATCAGTTTCGGCTGTCACAGGAGCATTGCAAATAAATGGCGGATGTGACGAAGTGTTTTTCATTGCTGATAAGAAGGAAAGATGTTAATGCATGGATCACGGATGAAGTCAAAGGCCTCATTGAAGAAAGGAGAAAGTATTATAATAAGAATTGGAAAGGCTCAATACAAGGGAATAAGGGACAAGAGATGCTGCAAACCAAAGAAAGCTAGAGAAGCGTGGATCGTGAACCTTCGAGAGGATTTGCAAAATAACCTCCTGCAAGGATAAATGGAGGAGGCTAAATGGGGAAACACTTCAATGAACTTAGCACAAGATGTAATAACATAAGGGACAAGAATGGATATATTTGTATTGAAAGTGAAGACAAAGTAAAGAGATGGAAAGAATACCTAGAGGAGTTATACAATGGAAGCAAAATCCGCTCAAAATGTGAAGTAGAAAATGATGGCATGGGAGAAGCAGATTAATATCGGAATTTGACGCTGCAATAAGAGACTTATAAAACGAGAGAAAACTCGAACTCAGTTGTACAAAACCGTCTGCAAAATGTACTCCAAAGGAGATATATCATGTGACTTAGAGAAGAACATCATTATTCCTATTCCCAAAAGGAAGAGATTGAAGAAGTGTGAAGAATCTTGGACCATAAGTCAAAGGACATATGCGTCGCAGATTCATTAAAATCATTCACAGGAGTTCAGAAATAAAAGCTGAATGACTCCTGGATGAAAACCAATCCAGATTCAGGAAAAACAGGGGCACTAAAAGAGCAATTTTGGGTCTTAGGCTGCTCATAAAGTAGATAATGGAGAAGAACAAACCCACTTTCATTTTTGGACTTGGATAAGGTCTTTTAACCAGGCGGAATGGAATTCAATGGTTAGTACTGTGAAAGAAATTGGAGTGCTCTGCAAAGATCGTAGGATTTTCAAAAGTTAACATAAATACCAAGTAGCTAAGCTTGCAACATCACCCAATTGTGAAGAAGCAAGAATAGGAAAAGGAGTGAGCGTTCACACGTAATTTTTATGCTTGCATCAAGAAATGCAGCAACGAAATCAATGAGAAGTCTAAGGAAGGGTGTCAATATCCACGGAGAATGAATAAGCAATCTGAGGGTATAACATAATAGAACTTTATAAGATTCATTATTTTATTTCCGATATGGAGTGGTTTCACATAGTCAAGCCTGAAGTTATCAGTTATAATGATAGTATTCTGAGAATTGCTGACAATATGGCTGGTACAGCGGAGAGAGAAAACTATTTGAAGAAGACATTGACAAATATCGATAGAATAATAGCCCGAGCTAATATGAAGGTAAACAAAAAGAAGAGTTAATATTAAATATAAATATAAAGTACTAAATATTAGTTCGCAGTAACGGAGAGGAGGTTGGGACAAAAATGTAGCTAGGAAAACAAAATATTGAACTGGTGAATGAGTCTTGTTATCTAGGAAGCCGAAAAATCAACGATGGACGAAGCGAGAACGAAATACTCATTAGAATAGCTCGGGGAATGAAGGATTTCTGACAAAATAAGAAACTGCTAGCACCTGTGATTATAAGCCAAGAAGTAAGGAAAATAATTCATCTGATGGTAAATATGGAGCATGTTTCTCTATTGTAGTGGGACTTGAGAGAGAGAGCAGAAGAATCAAGAGTGGAAGCATTTGAAATTCTGTACCGAAGGGTACTTAATAAAGATAACATGTATTGTTCGTGTGGATGATGAGGAAAAAGTAAGAATAGAGGGAGAAAAGAAATTCAAAATTCAAATTTGAAAGATGTCCTTTTTTGGAATGTTTTAAAAGCAATTGATTTTTAACATAGGTTAGATGTGCTGTTTGACCAGGGATTATATAGGTACTCATGATGTCATTGCGAAAAAGGAAGCAAATAAAGTTTTGGGATTGTTCTGAATGCAATCATTGATGTTTGGTACATGGAAAACCAAGTGAGGTACATTCAAACTAATGAATTAAAATACGTAAGCCATGAATCACGGTTGGTACGAATTACGTTCCTTGAAACATTTTTATCCCAAATAAAAATGGGAGAGAAATTTAATGCACTTATCTACAGTATTCACTCACAATTCATAAATTATTTATTATGCACTTATCCGTTCATGTCTTCTGTGGTTAAAACAGCACGCACATATTTTTATCAGCTTTATAGCCGCAAGGGAGAGATATTGGGATAATTCCTTCAAACAGATTCGATTCACCAATCAAATACATGATACTACTTTTGTAAACACTGCATATTATTTGGAACACTTTGAAGCTCTATTTTAATTTCCATTTAAACCAAAAAGAATATTTCGAGGAATAACCGTGGACTATCTGTGGACTTTACCTGCAATTGCGTTTAATGTGCAAAACTTCCACTGAGCAGAAACCATTTGACTTGATAGGGATTCAATCAAGTACCTCCCGAATTGCCGACTGTTGAACTACCAGCGCATCTTCTTTCCTTTAATCTACGGAGATCCTGGTTGGTATTGGTTAAAGATAATGATTATAATCATTAGCTTTAACCAATGTTCTTTTCTTTTAACTTTAAGGATAATTATCCTCTCAGGAATTTTTGTACTCGAAGAAAAATGTTCGAAGATCCTCGTAGCTTGTCGTGGAAGGCTTTTCGGATTTTATACCGTGTATCTAGAGACACGGATGCTGACGTTTCGGCACAAAGTGTATTTTATTCTTCAGCGCTAAATATATATGTTCAAGCTAAGAATTGTCTTCAGGTACTTTATATCAATTTATAAGTGTGATAGTTAAAATAACAATTCCTATAATTGAAAATGTTTAATTTTTCAAAATTTTTTAATAAACTCACCGTTACTGCTTTCCTGGATCATGCGAATCTTATATTTATTACCTACTCCAAATTTCGTAGAATATCCACAGAGCTGACTCTGAAACCCAATCTGTGGCCGAAACATCGATATCTATGTACAAACCATTGACCCTTCAGAAAATACGAACAGCCTTTCTTGATGTTGCACGCGTGGTAGACACTATAGGAGTTTTCCTCGAAATTTGGATACACGAAAGGTACTGAGTGTGGAGTGGACATTGCATGCGTTTATATACATATACGGCCTATAATGATAATTAACAGATAGGTCTCTGCGATTGCTGAGTTGACCTGTGCAAACCGTCAAGCACGGACATATCTGGTGCACAACGCCAGGCACCATGAAAAAGTCGATTTTTGTGAAATACTCTCTCAGCCATGGCTGTTTTAATTGCATTTAAATATGATTAATTTTTATACAATACGTATGTACCTTTTTGAATAATTTAACGGTAAATTTGGTCCGTGTTAGTGTTGATTATAATAATTTAAATTGGGGAAAATATTTTTAAAAGTTTCGATATAGTTTCCTGCAAATTAACCATTAATCTTCAAATATCTTTAGGCTGCAGAATCATTTAAAAGAGTAAGTGAAACATAATGGAGGAAAAATCTTGCCGATACTAGCCGATGCGACTGCTATAAGGGATCAAATTGAGCGGTGTTGCCCAACAATCGGGTTGAGAGAAAAGGATTTACCAATAACGTTGGCTGAAGTAAGATACTGCCATTGTTCCACGTAAGTTTCCGAACTATGAAATTTCACATGCTTAAGTAGCAAGCGTTTATTCTGATTGTTGGACGATTCTCTTTGAATGTTATGTAAACCAAAAACGGCAAATTTTCATGCAATTATCGAGACGAATTATGGATTACTCAAAGCGGTTGCTTAAATAATTATTTATTTCATTAAAATTGCACAGTTTACACTGCTCCACTCTCATGTTCTTTCGAAATGTGTTCCAAATTCTGATTTTTTTCATCCCTCATCTATCTTGCACCATCACTATCGTAATTTTCCCCCTATCCCTCGCACCACCCGATGAAATTTACTATCGTTTATTTATTTGTAAATACTGATGAATATTTTTGTTCATTATCGGTTACGTTGCTTAATATTATTAAATTGTTTCTCCTGTGACTGTTATAGTCCTCTGTAATTGGCCACGTGCTGTTTTTGGACTGGATTAAATAAATAATTTTACGCAAACAGTCCGTTCCATGAAGCTGCGGCAAGGGCGCCGCTGAGGTTGGCGGAAGAGGGCGTGAGAATAGTGGAAAGCGCGACGAGTGTGCATTTGTGGCGTGTGTATTCGGAGCGTCGAGATGAGGGATGGTTCCGCGTGGTGAGGAGCAGTTCGAGTGCCACCCCAGTGACCCACCTCCTCCTCCGCGACACTCCTCATCCACTTCCGCTCCCCTTCTGAGAGATGGCGGGGGAAAGCAGGCAGGGTCTCTCATCTCATCACACGCATCTCCGACACTCGGGAAAAGAGGAAAGCGATGTCCCGCACACCTGCATCTCGCCCTCGGCGCCTCCTCAATCCTCCGCTGCAGCGTCTCTGGAAAATATCTAAATTGTCGAGAAAAATATTGAAATCTCTGCCACACGCCTATCACAGTCCGGGTAAGCAAGGCTGACTCTTCCCAAAGCATGCAGTAGTTCCATCCTACTTTAAAATGTACTGATGGTATTTTTATAGCCCATTTATGAAGAAGAAGAACTATTTGTGTCGACGTGCACTGGCCCACTACTTGCACTCTGGCAGGATTTAAATGACCGTTTGTTCAAGAGAAGTGAAAATTTGCTAAATTACCTCTAATTCTGTGTCTATTACTCTTCTCCGAGTCTCTATAGTAGTACATGGGTTTTAACCTAATACCCCTTATCTGTATTTTGGTTCTAATTTAATAGCTCTGTTCTCAGTGATGTTGATGGATATGTGTTAGATTCATCAGTTGCATCACTCACTCGGCGTTTCAACCCGATGGTTGACTTGGAGAGGTGAGGGTAGATATCACCTCGCACTTCGATGATCCATGTTTGGGAGTACCCGAGGGGTTCACCCAGGATTTGAACCGAGGACCCATCGATTAGGAAACAAGCGCTCCACCCATTACACTATATCGTTCCCGCTATGTTGTCTCTGTACTCTCACTCAAGCTATAAATAAATGTTAAAAATTGGTCAGTAAACATTCAGCGGTTATTTCCACTAATATCTCCGTGGCTTAAAATTTCTGAGGACAGATAAGTGCTCCGTAACGGAAGAGCAAGTGATTTATTGAAGTAGCAACGATACTCAATGAACATGAATTCTTTGCCTTCCCACAAATGTATTCGTTAATTAGAGGTGTTGTGAAAATACCTATTCGAAGAAAAATATGGAAGGAATCAACTATAATTTCTTAACTCAGCCCATAACTATATAAGCGAGACTAAATTACAGAAAGCTATTTCTTGACCAAAACACAGCTTTAAGACACAAAAAATCTAACGATTAAGCATTAATAGCATTTGCAAGAACTTAAAATCTAAATAGGATATGGAACCAGAAATAATCCAAAATTTCTTTACCTGGCTGATATACTATTTTTTACAAACACTGAGGAGCATATGACGCAGCGAATAATCTGAAGCCAGACGCTTAAGAAACGTAAAAAACGTTTATTTAAGAGGATCCATCTGAATCCAAGTGGGTGTAATCAATGTATGATAAGTATGATGTGATCGAGCGCATTGGTTCATAGAGAAGGATAATTGCCGAAGTCCAGAGGATTAGCAGGCCGCACTAAAAGTTATCAGTTATTTTACGGAGAACACATGAAATAATTATATAAACGGAGCATCTAAAAATAGTAAATTATATATATTTCATCCGTAATGATTGATGAAAAAATGATTAAAAAGCCTGAATGGAGCTAAGTACACGCTTAAGTGAAGTATAGAAAAAGATATATTGGAGGAAATTAGCATCTTTACATTCGGAGACGTACCTAAACCCCGGGTGGGGTGGGTGTGAATGCAGCTATGACGCAGTGGTGTAGAGATGCAATCGGCAAAGAGGGTGGGAGGGGGAGGGCGCCCTCCTTTCCCAATCAATATCCGCCGCGGCCTAAACCCAAACGAAGGCAAACACTAAACAGGTTTCTGCTCACCTAAGCGAGAAGAGTTGAATTTATTAGAGGAAATCCTTCGCTTACGAGAGGCGCAGAGCAAGAGAGACCCCGATTCCGGAGATTCTATTTCTCTCGACAGCCCGGCATGCAGCCAAGTTCCATCAATCCGCGCACTGAAGTCGCCTTCCTTCCACTTTCCCGCTTGCAGCCTTTCCTGCTTTGCGGATTCCATCGCTCCACCATTCAACCTCCTCTCCCAGACACGCAATGAGATATTCTTCCCTAATCCACCGCAATAAAATATCATAAACCTTTATTTTTTCCATACATAACTATTTAATCTCCTTCTCATTCAAAACTTTAATATTTCCATCAAATTTGTATTCTGATAGGTAGATAAATAGGCTACACCATAGAGAGTATCACTCAACATATATCTCGATGCTATTTTTAAAATACAAAATCAGATAATTTTTGCCAACAACTTGACAATAAATCAGAGTATGCTCTAATCACAGCTCAGAAAGCGTTTAAATATGTTCTAGCCGTGGAATCATGCTTACAAGAAAAAATAGCGTTGTCGAAAGTGGACATTATTTCGTCAATGGCAAATAAAGCTCGTGAAACCACTCAAGAGAATATTTAAAATTCAACTGGTAATAAGTGGTCAAGGAAATGTCTCTTAAAAATCATCAATATTTCTTGCTATTAAAGAACCTGCCCTTGAGGAAAATGCATTCGTGTATCAATACGAGAATTGGGATAAATTTCATTGACAATGAATTCATTTCCTTCAGAAACTGCTATTCTGAGCAGTTCTCTGAGCCTCTACGAACCACGATTTGTGAAACCCAAATATGTCCTGCAGTCAATTTTCTTTAATAGAATAACTCAATACTTAAGTTTTACGTGAATTCACAATATCAAGCCTTTGCACTCCCCTAAAAATACTTTGCATTAGATGCCAATTGTAAGGGAAATGTGCTGAAAACTGTGTCGTTTTTTCTTACACATTACACGAACCAGCATCTGCACAATATATTTTGCAACATAAAATTTCGATTTCCTTGACGAATAGGGCTTTAATCCAAATGAAAATATTTTGATAAGTCACTCTGCAATGCCCCAGAGGCAAAAAAAGACAACTTTTACAAGGTAAGATGTACCGAAGAAGAATGAATTTTCAATGGAGATAAAAATATAGTTTTATGCGGAAATATTCCCGACTGTCACCTGGAGAATATTACAAAATAGGTATCATAGAGCAATAAGAGTAGTGGCCGTCTCCCAAATTCATGTTATTAATACTACCCCCGTCTATATTTCCTTCGCATAGCTACTCTTCAATTGAAATGAGAAAAATTTTGAAAGTTTAAAGAACAAAACTTTTCAGCGAAGTTTTGAGTGGGTGGTTTTCAACCTTTTCGCTTTCGCTTTGCCCAAAATTTCATTCACAATGAATATTCTTCCTTAGCACGGATCCAGATTACATTAACTTTTCGACAAAAATAAAAAAGTTTTAACAACTTTATCAGCACCAATTTCACGCGAACTCTATAATAAACCAAATAATCATCAATTAGATAAATCTGAAATAGCTCACTTCTGTAATTGTTTCCTTTTGAAAATAGTAATGTGGATTTTGAGAATAACTATTTTGGAGCGGCTGTTTGAGCGGCGTTTGTATTTCCCCCTTCTAATACACTGATGACAGAAGGAATTTAGAGGATACCGCAGATTCCCTTATGATAAAATTATTTTATATTTATCAATAAATGACAATGACAATTGAAGGGCCCATTGAAAATGACTTCCGTTTACCGAGGGGGAAATTCACCATGGAAATTATATTTAGCATCGCCGGGATTCGAACCCAGGCTTTCTTAAACATCATCACTGGCCGACAACCCTACGGTTGGCCTGACAAAGCTCTCCACTCAATTCTTTAGTCCGCTTATCTATTTGCACCTACATACTTTTATTTCCGAGGAAATAGATACACGAAACAAGTAGTCATCTGCGCGGCACATGATACATCCACCCGCGGCATTGAAGTAGCGGACCACGTAATTCGGATGCATCATGATATTTTGGAATGAATTTTGGGTCTTACCACATTTACAACCGGGGAATATAATGTTATTTTCAGTTCATTGCCAAAGAGAACATACGTCACTCTAGGCAATTACATTTTACACTCCAACTCATTTTAAATATCATTTTTGAGTCCATGTTAGTCCTAAATGTCGGAATATCATTTTTATAATATGTTTGGATTTTTTATGATGACGCAAACTGGACTTTCATTACCTTATTTTATATTCGCGTTTTCTCCTGATCTGTCTTTTTTCTTGTCTAAATTTATAAATATTTTTTATAAATCCGAGAAGCATTCTTAACACGTTGCGTACCGAGGTATTTAAATTCCCATTGTGTGCCCATTAGGGCGTAATGCCTTTGGTTTAAACATGATTAAAAAGCTAATGTTTAGAATATAATTTACCCAATCAAACGTTATGATGCATCAGTTCATTATGCATAACGAACAACAACTGAAAACGTACTAACGAATACGTATTGTACGCTTTAAAATTGTTTTGGTTGATGCGCCTAAATGACGAGAATCTTCGTCATCCGTCCGAAACGTTCGGGAAAAAAAAATGACGAGAATTCTCGCCATCCGTACGCAACGTGTTAAAATAAGGACCTTTATTACCGCACTACTAAAGCCACCTATATCAGTAAAATCAAATACAATATTTAGCAAAGAAGCTTAGCTATATAATGTTCAAAGATATTTATTTATTCCTTTTAATAGATACTAATACAAGTAGGCTATCACCTGATGGCACCATGAGAATCGAAATAAATGAATAAAGAGCCTGCCAGCTCAAGAGCGAAGTGCCAGAACACCTATAGAACACTGCAGAGAATACACCTATGGAATACAAAAAATACGCTAATACGCATACCACACTATTAATTTTAGTTGTAATATATAATATATTATTGATATTAGTTATTATTATTAAAATTAGTATTAATACAATAGAATAGTATTAAAATTGGATCAAATAACCAAATTTCCAAAGTACCCCTACGAAATACAATTAAATCAACTAAGAATCGACGAATACTTAATCTTTAAAATATTAGGTGCCCAGGAATTCACTTGCCTGAAAGCGAACGCACTCGAGACTATTTTCAGTGCGCCGTTTAATAAGTCCTCCACTTCAGACGGCTTTATCATCGCGGACATAATTTCTATTTGAGTTCTGTAAACTGGAAATAGAAGTAATCACAAGTCAAATTTTAAAGAGTACACTAGTAATACATAATTTTCGTATTTTGGCTAAATTTTCATAATGAAATGAAACGCATTCTACCAAAAGAGAAATATAATCAGTTGGGAAAAAGTTCTGCTCGGTTAGGTATATGTTATTGTCAACACTTGAAACTTTCAAGTGCATGTTCGATAACGTGAGGAAGTTTCCAGATGCAAGAATTATGCTTGAAAAATGGATTAAATCTCCACCTATTCCTTTCTGTTAGCTGGGTATGGACATTAGAAGTAACTTGGAATAAGGAATTTAAGAGAATAGGTATAGATCATATATCCCTTCAAGGGAATCTTAAGTAATGTGCTTGATATTCATCAACCACCATTGTTTGGAGCAACAATTTGTTGAACGCATCTTCTAAACAGAGTTTACATTCCAGATAACAAGATTTTGAGAACATCCAAAAACGATAACAGATTTTTAATTCACACAAAAATTTTTATTTTCTTAGTCCCGAGGTGAAATTTTTGGTAGGCGACCGCAAAAACCTATAAATACTCTGCACTGGTTTCAACAGGTTAAGGTGCCGCATTTTCCGGCATTCTGGACAACAGTGCGTCAATGTTAAAGAGTCAATAAACATAATGGCCATTAAGAACAATTGAAGCTAGTTCGCAAACGCGGATTGAATCGATGAGGCGGTAAAGATAGGACTGTCAGCGAAAATGGAGGAAGCGCATAGAGGGCGATGCAAGCGGCGGAGCGACGTCGATTCCCAATCGCTTTCCTTCCCATCGTCCCCCCTCCACTTACAACACACCCCCCCCCTTCCCCCTTAAACACCGTATCGGGGGAGGGGGGGAGGTGGATGAGGGCGGGGTTGGATCAACGAAGGGTAAAAAGCAGTCACTCGCAGTGCCAAGACTCCCACCTCTGCCTCCTCCCTCGCAGCAGGGTCAAGCGAAATGAGTACACGCAATCGAATCCACGGAAACAAGAGCGCTCGAGGAGACTGCATCTCCAGTTGAGCAGGGAATGCGATTCCACGCATCCGCACATTTAAATGCTAGGCTATGCGATAGGCTTAGGTGCCTTGCATAATTGAGACTAGCTATCTTTCAGAGCGACACGCACAACATCATATTAGAACTCCCACTATACTTCCAGGTTCGGCAGAAGCGATAAATTAAGGGAGATACTTTGTCGAAAGGACAGATATGGGAATTCACTTTCTCCCGAACGACTAAGGACTTTAATGAATCGTAGGTGGAACTTGGTTGGAAAATTCCCTTTTTTTTAGGCAGCGGATGGTGTCTAAAAAACCCACCCACACTCCAATTGAGGCGAGTAGTGGGAAAGTGTGTATAAATAATGGATTAAAAAAATTCACCAGCCCTTTCAGAACGATGCGAATTCGACAACGAAATAAGTTATTGTTTGAAATTTTCAAATAATTTCAATATCCATTTTAATAGATGATAAAACAGTGAAAGCTGTTGAAATTTGGAGTTGCAGTATAATGATAAAGATCAAATGAACAGCTCGCGAGGGTAAGATGGAAGTTGTAAGAAGAGTAAGACAGGTAAAAAAGGCTTTTGAAAACGTTGAGAACAAGATGGGACTATTTAATCTGCCACATTGTGAGAGACAATGAGAAAATGAAAGTTGTCGCCGAATGCAAAGGTGGAAGGGAAGAAAGGCATGCGAAGGCGAGGGATGAGATATGAGGTGATGAAGGACATTGAAAGATAAGCCGAATTACGTGGTGAGATGCATCAAATTAATCTTAGAATTTATACCTGCTGAAGATGATGAGTTATATTATTTAAAACAATTCAAAAGTTTTCAATAATATTCCTTGCTAGTACAGATACCACATTCAAAATATTGGAATTAAGTGGATCACTCGACCGTAATCACTGCGGCGAAGGCGTTTTTTTTAAACTTATTAAAATACGCCCTACTCGGCAACATAATCCAAGCTTGTATGGAACGCACTGATGGGGACAACGCCAGCGCACAGTGGGCTATAAACGAAAAAAGCTGGCCAAAACATCAAAAAAGATTTTTTTGAGCTAGGAAGTTGAAACTTCGCATACATGTTTTCAAATAAATTCTACACCAATTTCCAGATTATTTCATTCCCGTGTTTTCACGTTAACAGTATAAGTGAGGTGAAATTTGAACAAATTTAGCGAAAAACGACCACCCTTGATTTTTTCTGAAAATTGCCAAGTTTATCATCGTGCAGTGGTTTCATGAATAGTTTTATCGACAAAATTGTTATACCATCTTAATTTACACTTCTTTTTCTTCCATTTGAAGGGTTTTTAAAGATTTTGTTTCATCAATATCCGTAGATATATAACAAAATGGTGGAGCCTGTTTTCAGCCCATTTTTTTTACATAAACGTAGATAAAAAGTAGATATTGCCTCGTACTTCCGCCAAGTGACTGATACCACGTCGTTCTATGAAACTTTTACATTGTGGACCTCAAGTAAATCCTTGCACCAACTTGCAACCCCGAATTATAAATCGATTTTTCGAGCGTGCGGTTGACTCCGGTTCTAGCCGGCGATGGCGGAGAGTACGGCGACGCGGCAAGCGTGTGGATGCAATATGGTCTCATTCACTTTTATATGTGGATAATAGATATAATAGTGATAGAAAATAATCACCAGAAAGTAAAATTAATAAATGTTATCCCCCAAGTTCTATTCCTACCTTCCAGTACACCCCACCCTCAGAATTCTTTCTAACTGCGGCCTTAAAATAGGGTATGCAGTGAATGCTGTACTGTTGCTGTTGGCTACAAGAAGGGAGCTTGGGTAAAATTGGAAGAGAATATTAAAAAATTGAGAGGTTAAAACGTCAACTCATACCGTAACCTATGGTAGATCACAACGGAATTCATTGCTAACCAATGTTTGGCTCCTCGTCACGGAATGTTGCTCCTTTTTGATGAATTATTAAAGTAGTGCCTGCTTTTTCAGAAGCAACCACTACCTCCACCATATGCACTACTTTTTTAAAATTTATGTGTTCATAAATTGAGAATGTTAGTAACTCTATTTCAAACCACATGGAAAGGAAAATAAATGAGAGAGCTAATCCAAGCCAAGGGGGATTAAAATTCTGAACGTAAATCCCAATTTATTAAAAGGGATTCTCATAATAGAAGGCAGAGATAAGTTGCGACGAAATCAAAAATATTTCCGCATCCATCCTATTTCTGATAATGCGATTGTAAAATATCGAGAAAGTCACCACCCATATTTTCATGAGTTGGTGACGTCATTTAAGTTCTAGCGCATTAACTCGTTCAAAAAGAACCACTCGCAGACTCTCAAGAGTGTGTACAACAAGAAGCGTCAGTGTGACAAACCCCAGAGTAGTGAAGAAGAAGTCATCCACTGTTTATAACGTCATCAATTGATCTGCATAAGGGTTCAGATCGTCGATCGGTAGGTGATAAAACGAATGAAAGTAGTCTCTTAATCACTTAAACCGTACTACAATATAGTACGTAATATAAATGGGTTTACGAGCCCACTAGGATGAGAGTCTACGTTAAAACTCTCAAAAGAAATAAAACTGAAAATTGGTCATATTATTTTGCCTATTTTCCTATTGGTCAGGCCATTTTAAGCGCGAGAGATTATGCCCATCACATGATTGCAACAGCAATGTGGTGGCTCAATGCATCAGCAACAGTTGCTTGCGGAAGGAATGGAATGAGCGAGTTTCTTAAGGCAAGGCGGATGGCGACTTTTTTCTGCGCGCCTGAAGTGTATGCAATGCCAACGGACATTCCAGGAGAGCCGAATAATGGAAAAATAGCCATGAAACGCATACACGTTCAGCACTGCATCATTCAGAGGAAAATAAATGGAGCTTGCTTAGAAAAGTCACGTTAAATTTTAAAATTTACTCTGTGTTCCATAAAACAATAGCGGCAGACCGCCCCCCCACTTTTAATTCGCCAGTCAGGAAAAGCCGAAACAAAGTAATGGCAATGATAAAATCACACAAATTTCAATCCAAATGATTCATGCATTAAAAGAATCGAACCACAGGGATTACGATAAATCAAATCATTTTAAGTCCTGAGGATGACATTATAGGTCGAAAACAGGGTCGTTGATCACCGTTTTACAGTTAAATTCGCATTATTTCATGATTAACATAATTAGCTGATACCATTTGGCTTGATGGAATGAAAAATATATTCAACGCCTTTAGAGCTTTTCAAAACATCCCTCACACCACTCTTCCCAGAATTCCTCCTCCTCCTCCCTCAGACATCCACTCAACACATCTGTAGCCCCATCAGTTACCCCCCCCCCCACCCACCGTGCGTCTACTAAAACAAATACATTGGGAATAATTCAAGAGCTTGCATCTGACAAATGTAACTTTTTGGTGGAATAAAAACTGTAGTGGGTGGAAATTAAATTCATATTTTGTAAATCACAATTAATTTCCTTAATGTATAACCTTAAATCGCTAAATATATCATTTAAGTCTTAACAGAATATAATATATGCCAAATGACAATGAGATGGTAAAAAAAACTATCGAAGGGAATTCTAAATCAAATTAAAGTCAAAATTATCTACAGCATTATGAGGTTAAATATACTTTAAGTAACACAATGTAAACTGTAAATTTAGAAATCAATCGAATTCTTAGTCCAGTTCATGGAGGGGTTTTACCTTGCTGTTATCTCATTTTGACCATAAAACGATGAAAAAAGGTATTCATAAACATGAATAATTCGATTGTAAGTCAATTTATAATTGACCTGTGAAATCCTCTCCTTGCCTTTATTTTTCTTGCATACTACACTCTTTTTTTACACTCTTATATGGACGGTCACTTTCATATTTATATATTTTTAATGTTCTTCTTTTACATTTGTTTAGAGCCATGATGGAGTAAATATGAAATTCTGAACTGCGTCGGTCAAAAGAGAACTGTTCAAAAAAGTACTTGAGAACGCCACGGATAACTTACTCAGATAAAATACGAAATTTTGAAAAAATGCTAAGTTATGCAATTATCGGCTTAAGCATTTACAAATAAAGATATATTTTACAGTTCTAAAAACATTTTAACTATTTCGACATTTTAGAGATTAAAAATGTTTTATAATTTATTTGGTGAATTATTAGGATATAAGTCACAATAAACACATTAAATACGTTTTAAAATTCGCAGCTACCATCTTCAAATTGTCTCCATCAGTTTTTCACGTTAGAAAGATACCCATCACGAATTTCAAGTAGGAATTCAAAGCTAGATAGCTTCACCTCAATTTGACCCCACGACAACTTTGCTATTGGACGTCAGTACGAAGCACGACAATTCAACCACTTTGTTGCTACGACATCGTCCTCAATACATAGGGATACTAAATTTATTGTATTTCGTAGTTCACAATTCGTAAGATGTAGGAAATAGGCTCTTAAGCAAACTATAGCGGAGGTATCATTATATTTCTTTCGATTTTAGCTTGCTATTAATACTCAGATATGTGTCAAAATGGACGCTGCCAAAAAAATATTAATTAGGGCATCTAAATAAAAGAACAGTCAAATAAGTGCAAGCATTTAAAAAAATAAATACAGCTGGATAACAGTTTATCCGATAAAACTTCTCGTTAACGAGAAAACTCGCCTCAATTACAGTCATTACAGCATTATTTTCAATTGTATGTCATACGTGAGAAACAAATTCCCTATATTTCCTAGCGGTTAAAAAAGAAGGACAAAATGGTGGACTCATAGGCTTTTTCAAAAAGATATGAATATTCCGAAGTACAGCCTAAAATGTCAGCTAACCATATTTCAGACTACCATGTAATGCTCTCTTCAACATCCGGCACTACAACTGAAACGCGATAATTACTTGCATAACCATCCTAATTATCCGAATAATTACCTGTAATCAGGATTAGAGCTACCAAAGTACTCACGGAAAAAATGCATACCGACACAAATGAATAGCTCGATTCAGGATTATGAGATAAAACGGCGGAGCGAATAATTCAAGGAAATCTCCAAACATTATTTGTGACGCTGGAGGGAGCCCTTACAATTTTAATGATTTTAATGACGCATTCAATATTTATAACACCCAATTATAATTTTCTCCACTATATAGCAGAAATATTTAACGCTGACGTACAAATTTAGTATAAACATTTTAATTAGGAAAATACTCTAATATACCTAATGAAAAACGTAGAGAAAATTCATTAAAAACACTTCTGGCAAATACTATACCTATTTTGCGTTAGATAAACACTATTTAAATTTATATTCCTCAGTGAGGTTTCAATAATATCATACATGACCTAACACCTACTGATCTATCACCCTTGACTTAAAGCAATAGCTGTAGTGAGGCAGAAGCTGAGTGCTGTTGTTTTACAATGCTGTCATAATATCTCTAGTTGAAGAATAGGAATTAGTGAATGAAACATTAAGATTATCCTCCATTTACTTTCAGTATGTAAATTCATAATATTCGCATTGATAAGCAAGTATAGAGGAAAAATAAGGTTGCACAATATTGTTCAAGAAAGTGTAAAAAAAATTTTTATTTAAGTTCCTTAATTTTTCAATGAATATGCTCTACCTGCAATAAATTTATAATTTATAACACAAGAGGGATGATTGAAAAACCAAAAAGATCGCAAGTGACTTGACAGAGAACGATGAATAAATGTCTAACCTTTATAAACAAATGCTTCAAGGTAATAAAAATTGCGTGGACAAATCACTTCGTTCAGTCCCGTGCAAAGGGTATTAAGGTGCCATGTAATTCACTAACATTCTTTTGTTTTGATAACACAGCTAAAACTTATTTTTCGACGAAAATAAACCACCGCAAATATAAAATGGATTTAACAAGACAAATTAGAGCTTTGTATTTTCGGTAGGATTAAAAGGAATCTTGTCGTTCATCTATTAAATAACGACTGCTTCTTGTATTTTAGCAATGAAAAATCATGAATTTGAACATTTCCGAAATATGAAAATAATAGTCATATAAAAAATAAGATATAATCTTTCCCGGTTGACGAAGTTATAGATCGGTTAAATTTATAGATGAAAAGGGTGGAGTAAGTATCATTTCACCCAAATAACTGGAACGTTTACTGCCCTTCATGACTCAAATTGGATATTGGCAGGAGTTTTGTGGCGAATCATTCGTCCTTGATGAAATAGACTGCGTTTCGCATCGCGTCGAGAGAGCAGCGCGTGAATGGCTGCGATTTCCACTTTACAATTAGTGCTCACTTCGGAGGCATCCGCCTCATTCCATCGGAGGCGGCGGAACCGGGTTGGAAGAATGGGGCGATCATCCCCTTTCGCGGGGGCAGAGAGAGGGTGCTCGAATAGACCGGCCGCCGCCGCCGCCGCCGGGGGTGGAGCTGCACTAATGGTGTCGGGGGTAGGGGGGGCGAAAAAATGGGAACGTGTTTACAGTGCGGGGGGAGGGGGTCCCCTGTCCCTTCCTCGTGCGTATATATAACATGCGCCGGGGCGCGCCCTTGCCCTCCACACGCTCATCGCTCGCTTGCCCTGGGCGTCCTCCGACGCGCAAGCCGCACCACTGCACTCTGCACAGCCGAGCGCGCGCTCCTTCGCTCGCGTCCCTCAGGGCTCCGTGCTCGACCCCCTGCTCTTCTCCGCCGCTCCGTCCGCGCCAGGGCCATGACGCCCCTGGCGCTCGTCCTGATGCTGGCCCTCGCCGCCTCGTGCTGCGCCGGCGCCTCCGTGCCCGAGGCGCCGGCGCCTCCGCCCCCGGAAGCCCCCCCGGACGCCGAGGACGCGTTCAGCGAGTGCTTGCGCCGCGACTCCATCAAATGCGTGCAGGTGCACGCGTTCCGCGCCATGCGGGCCTTCTTCGGGCAGGAGAGGGTGCGGCTGGGCGCGGGGCTGGAACTGGTGCGGGAGTCGGGTGCCGGGGAGGAGCGGTCGGGGCGCGGCACGGCGCTCGAGCTGCCGGGAGAGGGCGCGGAGGAGCGGGAGGCCGCGCTGGAGGCGTTCGCCGTGGACAACGCCGTCCGCTTCCTGAGCGAGCGCAGCCTCCGATGGAACCCCAAAGAGGGCGCCGAAGCGCTCAAAGGATTCGTGTCGACGGCGAGGGATGTGGCCAACGCCATCTCCGCGTCGGGCATCGGCGCCAAGATCGGAGACTTCATCTCGCAAGGTGAGGCGTGATTGCTCAGCGAGTCATTGGCGCTCTTCTTAATCATACAGTTTCTTATCATATCCCTCATCGAGAAATTGAAGCCCTTAATTCCAAAGCATAACAAGTCCTCTTGAGATATGAAATATTTGAGACCTTCAAAATCACCTAATCAAGACAGTCATTTTTTAATATTAAACTTACGTTTTGAAGTGTCTACTTTATTTTAACTAAAACTTAAAATATTATTTATTTCAACCACATCTTTAAGGTTTTGTTTGTTAAAAACTTATTATTTATTCATTAAAACCATCGAAGTCATTAAGCTAACCATACACCAAATCAATACAAGGAAAATTCGAAGCCACAGCTGTTGTAAAAGTATTTTAACGACGCATGGGAAATTAAATTTACGCCATATCGCCAAAACGTATTACTCACAAAATTAAACATGGAGATTTTTGATCCCAAATTGTATCAAAGTTAATGGTGACATTGGGCATTCATGATTTGCATTGCAAATGTGGGCATCCTAATTTGTTCGTAAACGATCGATTTTAATTTTTTCATAACAAAAATTTCATAACCTCTTTATTCCTGTCCACCTATCTTAAATCCATGGATCAAGACACAATTTAGATACAAAGATATAAGTTATATGGACGTCTGGACGTTCGATAGCATTTAGAGGATATATAGTATCAATGTGCTCGGCGACCCTCCATAATATATATTACCCAGGGTCGTATGCAAGAGGGACCCGAGGGAGTCCTCCCCAGCATCTTCAAAATTATGAAGAAAGTTAAATATTTAGTCTGAATCACGCGCGAGGCCACTTTTATGGCATACAACCATCCTTAGCCATATTTTCCACTAGTTTACTATTTTATATTAAATATAAATATCTTTAGGTACCCTTACATAAATTAATTTACTTAACCTCATAGTAAAATGAGTTTGCACATCCCCCCCAAATGAGGGCCTACATTTGCCACTGATGTTGCATATGACTGAGAAAAAAGGTAACTTGAGCTTTAGTGGCTTTCGCTAGCTAAGGAATAGAACGCGCTCATTTACAAAAATCCACTTTTAACTCACACCAAATTCATTTCTAAACGGTTATAATAACCTTAGTCAGTCTAAGATCATATTAATGAAGGATATGCCCACAGAATAGGCAACAACGTACCTTCACAAGTTGATCCACAAGTTCACTGAAATTGCGGAAGTTCAGCAGAGGAAAAACATCATTTGTCTATCACTTGAACTACCAACGTATCTTCTTCCTTTTGCGGGTTTTGCCGGCTCTATAAACCCTGCAGCGATCCTTGTTCGAATCCTTGCCAACAGATATGATTTTTCCCCCGTGGAAACATTTGAAAGATTTGGCTAGGCTGTATTCACATAATGCAAGGTGGGATAACGAACGAATCTTCTGCACTATCTCCCTTATTTAAACTAGCAAATGGATTATTAAAGCACATAGTGGATGCCGCACAGGCGCACATGGCGGCAATCACCCTGATCGCGCCAGCCTAGAGTTGTCCGTGGCGTGCCAAGGGAGGTGACGGGACATCCGTTGTCGGTCTCGCCTTTGCAATGGCGGGCGATGCCTCCGATACATCCGTCTGCGTACAACTACGGGCTATTTGCGGTCAGTCATTGGAGCGTTACTTAAAAGATCGATCTAGACAAATGAATGCAAATTGGAGACATCAACTTGGCCGCGATTCAACATCCGCAAAGAATCTTCTTCCCATATTTAAGTCATCCACTTCGTATCATGCACTCAACTAGTTATCCCCAAGCCACAATCATCCCGTCTATGCCTCGATAGCCAGCCGTATTCCTCGCCCTATGGGCGGAAATCAACAGGCTCCGGAGACAGAAGTTCAGCCGTGTGCATAATCGTCTTTTTACCACAACAATTAACTCTAATCATCAAGGAACTTTTTCTCTCCGCCAATTGGATACATAGAGTTATAGATATTTATACATAGATATGCAGATAGAAATTATTATAGATATTTTTTCATGGGAGTTATTCCACAGAAATCCATATTTATTCTCCACCACTATTTTAAAAGTTTTATTAATATAATTAGACATATTTAATCGCCAACTCTCAAGAAATTTATCAATCCAACGTAAATGCTTCATATTTGAGGTAAAAATTATATTCTTCTTAGAGGCTTCATATTTGAGGTAAATGCTTCATATTTGACGAAGTTAACGCCATTCTTCTCTAAGTCTCAAGGCCAGCTGTTCACCTTATTGTAGAACGCGCTCATTTACCAAAATCCACTTTTAACTCACCCCAAATTCATTTCTAAACGGTTATAATAACCGTAGTCAGTCTAAGATCATATTAATGAAGGATATGACTACGGAACAGGCAACCGCGTGCCTTTACAAGAAATGAATTTGAAAATACGAGAATCGGCTTTTCGCTACCCAAATAAAACATTGCCGCATTAATGAGAAATCATTGGAACACGTAGAAATGAGCCAAAATAATACATCTACACATGTGAACTTTATTTAAAAGATATTTTTATAGGGGTTTGATAGAATGTGATCCAAAGAGAGCCTCCACCACAAGCATTACTTTAACACGAAGCACATTTTATTTAATGCTAAGAATTCTTTACTTCAAGTCATGCACTATCTGTTATATTTTTGTAGCAGTTTCGCTATTATTATTATTTATTCTATTATCACCATACTGCAAGATTAATTTGTGCTAGCAATTTTAGTGAGGGAATCACAACTTGATAAAAACACCTTCATTTGCTACATGGCAAAGCACAATTTTTGCTTTTCCTGCCAATTTAACAAATTCCGATCGAAGTCAGTAAAAAATATTGCATCACAGCATTATTGAAATAATCACAACTTCACCATATATCAGAGGAAAAATTCCGCAACAGCGTGAGAATAAATGTGACGAAAAAACTAATAACACCGCATATAGCATTCTTAACTCGTACCTACCCCATGGAACAAGTCGAATAAAATTAACAAAAAACTCAACTTCCTCAACTACGAAATAGCATTCGATTAGGGAATTTCCGTACATTTTTATCTCATTATTCTCACTTAAATTCTTTTTTCAAATAAATGAAGCTACTATTCTAGCTATCGGGCCACTTAACTCGGATATACCACTAAAAGAATTGCTTTTCAATCATAGATAGGTTAATCACTACCAATTACGTAAGCTGTTTGTGTTGCGAAACCAATAAAGAGGATTAATACGGCTATTACATTTCCCGTCCAACACTAATCACTGAGCATTATGGGTTCTACTAAATAACAGTTCATTACTAGTCCAATGAAAATTTCGTCTCATTTCATAGAGCTACAAAACTTCCTTCAATCATCCACTGATTCCGTTCGCTAATTGCAATCGTCATATTTCGACTGTAATTTAATCTACAGTGAAACTTAATAACGCATACATTATGTTTCGACGATAATTATCGCTCATACGAATCTTGAGGGAGCGTGATATCGTAATGGGTACAGCATTGGGTTACTGATCTGGGAGTCCCTGGTTCGAATCCCGAGTTAAGCCTTCGGACGCACCAACACAAAATATCCGCATTGCGAGGAGTCCCAGGGACAGTAACTGTACCGCCCCCTCTTTCCTGAATGAAATGCACACGTAGCTCAGGGGGCGCCTGTCTATCCAAGCGAACCCTCGGGTTTTTACTAGGTGAGAGAATGAGGGTCCTCCGCCTTTTGCCTGATAACAAGTTAACGTTTCTTGCAAAATACTTGGAATTCTCTTGATCGTATCGGAAATTTAAAAAAATTTATTTCATTAGAAAGAAAAAAACTGTTGCATGGGAAGTATTTCATATTTTTCTCTAATTACTGCTCCCCTATTTTTATATACTTGAGATAGTAATTAAGCACGTCAAAGGTCAAATAAACAGTGCATGAGTGAAAAAATAGAAATAGTTAATTAATCCCATGATCCGAAATTTCAAAAAAATAATTAACAAGTAGGTATAAATTTAACCCAATATGGCCGAATTTTTTTAAAACATTGGCTACTAAGCGAATGCACTTTGATATGGTTCAGGCACACTCCCGGTACCCAGTTATTCAAATACTGGTCGTTTTAAAACCGGAAAACATTACTTGCCAGGAGGAAAAGTAGCCAAAATTTGGTAATTTTTGATTCACATAATAAATTTCTCTAGCGAAAATTCAAAGCATTATTTCCTACAACAGAATTTCTGTAAGAAAATGCTGACAACTAGCGTAAAAATATTAAAATAATAAAGCAAAACTCTTTTCACAGCAAATAAAGAAAAAGTGCACTATCTGCTATCAAACTATGATACATCAGTCATGGTTACAAGTAAACAAACAAATTTAACAATTTTGAACACATTTGCCGGATAAGGAAGCACAGCTTGATATATTTACCCAAATCTAGATACTGTTAAGAGAGTCACAGAGAGCACAAAATTATTGATTCAAATGTTTGCGCATTCAAATATTAGTCATTCTTCATAAGAGCGGAGTGCTCAACGAAAGTATGTATTTCCTAAATTAAGGTGAATATTTATTTTTACACAAATCTGTTCAGTGAAAACTCAATAAGTTATATATTCTACTTAAAAATTATAATTCAAAAATGCAGCTTGAGTGCGTAAAAATAAGAGTCGAACTTTTTAATCAATCCATCAAGAGCGTTCATTGCCTGAATCAAATACATCAACTTTTTTCGAGAGTTGGGAAAGGGAAAATTTAAGTGATACCAAAATGCTTATATGTAAAAATGATAACACACTGCCGTATTGCTGCCGTACTGCTGGTAGCAAGGGTTATTTTTATTAAAAAAAACAACTGGGTGTCTATAAATACATGATAAGATAGTGATAGTCACTCACTGAAGAAATATCTTCGTGGCGCTACTCTCTGCGTTTACGTTCCAGGATATTGAATTCTCCGATTAATTGAACTCACCAAACCGGATATCCTAGTCACTGCGAATGAAATTGCACGCTCAAACGGCCTCGTTTCGTGCAAAGACACGCGCACTCGCCTCTTGATCCTGGAAACGCCTTTCTCCACCCGACTGCCACCATGACTCACTTACGCACGACGCATCATCGCTCGAACCTAGATGCCAGAAACAATAAATACAACTCCGTTTAAATCTAGATTGCGGTCAATGGGAAATAAACTCACGGGATTATATCTCTACGCCATTCGCGGCTGCTTAAGGTGACGCATACCCCTCCCTTGACCTGTCATCATTTGTCACGAATTTAATGCAGTGCTCTCTCTTGAAATATTTCGTGCACGTAGAAAAGTCCGTGTTAAAAATTGAAATTTATCTCACATTAATATTTTTCTTGAGTATTATCTCAGCAGTTTTTTTTGCATTTTAAAAAGAGGCGAATGATGAGAATGGTCTACTCTGAAAGTTCGTCTGGTTTAGAGGGAGACACCCAAAGTCTTGAGATGTTCGCCTCACAAGTGAAGGTCCGACTAACGAAAACATTTATCGTTCTCCAATTATTAGATATGTTTAGCAATTCACAAATAAGTATTAGATTACAGTGAAATTATAATTAGGTCAGCGGTTCCCAACCTCATCTCCCTCCTGTACCCCTCTCTATGTATATGACTAATATTGTACCCCCAGAAATGTAGAGTGCACATTTTATTACAGAATTTACAACAGGTAGGTGACTCTTTTAGCTATCAATAATATTATAAATAGGAACTTTTTTAATGTCCTATACATAATTACTGGTTAATAAATACATAGTTCCTAGTGTCCGGCATTACCTCCGGCCTACCTCCGACTGGTTCGTCGCATACCCCCCAATGGGTACAGGTACCTTCGGTTGGGAACCGCTGAATTATACACTTAGTAGAGTGGATAAGGTATCCACGATTTTACGAAAGGTTATGTTAAGAAGAAATTAAACTTAAAGTGATTAAAAGGTTATAGCACATCAATGAGGGTAATTAAATTATACACGCATTTTTTGGAATAGCGTCGTAAATTTCTATTCCTGAAAAAAGATACTCTAACCGTAATTTGATTACAAATATGACGTAACGATATATTGGCGGGATGCAGTCCTCATTAATACAAAATTGCAATAAATATAAAACTATCTCCTTCAAACCAGTGCCAATGTTTATGCTATATGTTTATGCTATATCTATATGTTTTTTCGTGTTTTGCATTCTCTACTACGAATCCATACGAATATTTTGCATTTTAAGTGTAGCTTAAATTTAAATCACTTTACACTTAACACATAAAATTTAAATCACAAAGTCACGGAGTGGCGCAATACAAGAGAGTTTGAAATATGGCTCAATCGATATTGCATTAAAATCACCATGAAAAATAGTAATCTACTCTCCCTGTGCATCAATTTGTAGACAAAATTCATTGCAACCCCTTTTCGAAGAACCCATCGAAACGGGCCATTACTAGAATGCACTCGAAAAAAAATTTAGCCCGTGAACTGAATTAAATACGAATGAAGCGGTTAGAGCTTCAAAACTGCTGCCAACAAACATAATGTGTTGCACAGCTTTCGCAAGGATTATGCTGTAGGCCGCTGCAGACTAGGAGGCTGTATTCTAGGCTTAGATTGGTTATTTAGAACAGATATCCATCAGAGCTATACATAGATCATTATCTTAAAACTCTAAGTTCCTAGTTGCAATAGAAATGATAGGATACGAGAAATATTTTGTCTAACCATGAAGACAAATACTGGTGTTGCTGCAAGAAATCGTATTTCATGGTGTGGCTCCGAAGGAGGTTGGAAAATATACTCTTCATCCCCTAATCATTCTCTTTCCACGCTCTTTCGACACTAGGCCATGAATTCCTTAGTGTCGATTCCGAGTGTTCTCCAATGGCGGAAGGCCTCGTGAGATTCGGGAATACAGATTACATCACAGCTGTCACCACTGCAGCAAAATCCATCTCGGTTACGCAAAAAAAAACCAACAGGGATGTGATCACGACATTATAATTCATCAGTTTACGGCTATCAATTGCGCAATTTAGACGTGATGGGTGAAGTAGGAACACGGTTTTTCTCGAGACAATTTTTCTACCCACCTAGTCTAAGCACTTACAGCGCCATTTGAAAGGAAATAACTTTATTTAAACGCAAACTTTGTTCAGCACAACCCCGGAGCAACATAACTCGTAAAACCTTAGAAATATCGCAGTAGGAGCCAAAACCATTTGGGGAGATAATTTTACTTTCCTCCTTTAGAATTTTCGCCTTTCGGCCATTGACACTACCGATAGGTTCACTCATGAAGTCTTTCTACAGTAACAATCACCGCGAATAACACAATGGCACTTGAGAGCTGAATATAGCTCCCGCAGAAAGGCGTCATTCGACTCGTGGGGTATCTTGCAGCGGCTATCTGCGTTTCGAAAAGGAATGAAGAATGAATCCCTCACTCCAAATTAAGGCTGCAGGCACTCAAGATCAAGGAAAGCATCTGGGAAATTTGAAAATTGGCCGCGAGAGCCTGAAATGTTGCAGGTGTTACACCCTTTCAATATCGACACCCGTCTCTTTCAAGGCTTTTGCAGTCTCAAAATAATCAAAAGCGCAAAGACTTCATTACTCAGACACCGTGACATAGCAGCCGAAACCATTCACGAGCAGTAATAGCACGGTTTTATATTCGGAAAATAAAACGAGCGATATAAACATCACTTCAGTATATTGTTTTCAAGCTTAGATTATACCAACCACAATCCATGCGGCACAGTTTAACACGACATTTTTCTTTAAAGTACTCACTAGAAAGGTTTAAAATGAAAAAGAGTGCTCTTTAAACTCAGTTTATTCCGACGACAAATGAATGCCAATATTACTATGAACTCCGCACAGCAGTGACTCCTCTCCCTAGGTCTGCCCAAGGCGTCAAGAATTGCGTCCTGCATTAACGTTTGTCATGCGTGGATTTGTTGTGAGAAAAAAATGTTTTGCAAAGGCTAATAAAAGTGTAGCATTACTTGGAAAATGTTAAGGATGTTCTAAATCCATACGAATGCGGTAAGCTCTGGTTACAGTCAGTTTGAAATAAATCCTAAAATACCTGATAAACCTAATCCTAAAACACCATATAAACACCTGACGATGTAACCAAGTTACGAAACCCGGGTGGTGCCCATAAGTAAACAACAGTGAACCTTACAAAGTTTTTCTTTATTTCCAATTTAAATAAATCCTCAATTTTTAAAGTTAAATTGCATTTATGAGTACTGACAAGCTAACCAATTTAACTTAATCTCTCCGTGATTTGCTTTGACATTGAATATTTGATTTGTGTACACTTGATTAAAAAAATACCTTCATCATATAATGAGCGGAAGAATTTGAGTGAAATGCTTCGGGTTTAACTATGACCAATCGTGGATATATGAGCCAAGTGGTTCGATCCCTTCATTGGGCAGCCTTGAAGACGATTATGATCTGCGCGCTCTTTGAAACGCTGGCGACGATGGAGTTTTTAACCCGAGCGGAAGCCCGACAAATATTCAGTGCACGTCGAAATAGGCAGCTATTATCACGCAGTGAAACCTGAAATGGAGATAAAAACTATATAATCCCGGTTCACCCACCATACATTGGCACTACACGTCACCCAGCTTCAAGTTGCACAGACTAAAATAACCTTCAAAACAATTTTTTTTTTGGGCTTTGGACGGGGTTTTCGGGAAATTCGCCCCGGTGCGGCCCTACTGAACAAAACAGGCGTTAAAAAAGGAGCTCGCTAATTAACACGCTCCTTTGTTCTAAGCGAGCGCGGTGTTTCCCTCGTGCGCTCCCCTAACGGTCACTTCCTGAACTGTTAGTCCGCGGTGACACCCAGGCCAGTCATTCATGCTTTCGGTCTCCAAACAAACAAACGCCTCTCCTCTTCACTTTCCAATCTATTCACACGCTCACTCTTAATGACTGTCCCACCTAGACGTGTCAACCGCATGGCGCACGCCGAATGCTTCGCACTTTCGCTATCAACACACGCTAGAGTGACGCGCACAGGTATAACCTCCACTGTTTTCGAGCGGCCTTGGGAAGAATGTTCGCACGCCGCTGACACAAATACGAGGAATTTTGGAGCTGCGGAAGAGCGAAAGCAGAGAAGAGAATACGTACCTCGCGAATTCGGACGGGAGATTTCTCTCCTTGGTTCCCCTCACTCTCTGCTCCATCCGAAAGCAAAGAAATACACTCTCATATTGCTCTTCTAAAAGAGAGTCATCCTCCACGCTTAAACGGAGTCTTTTGTCCCACATTACTTGGTTTAAACTCAGTCTATCACTTATTTTTCAGGGTATGTAGACTAGATCATTGCCAACATTTGCCGGTTTCAAAATTTTGGAAACTTATCCTCAGTATTTTCGTTTAAATACAATGCGCCCACATGCCATACAAATGCTTACGTTGACTAGGATGTGCTACCATTAAAGTTTCAAGTTGACTGCGTAAGTATAAACAAATGCCTTATCAAAAAAATATGAAAAAAGTGATGAAAGACGCGCGGGGTACTTAATTGATCGACATTTGGTTCTAGTTTCCAGGACCAATTGCAGAATACACTGATTGTGAGTAACGGAATACTCGAGACGGCAGAGATCGCAAGGAAATTCCAGAGTTTCAAGGAAGGGGTCAACAACCTTTTGAGACGGGAGTGCCAAACCAATCTCGCAATTAATTTGCGTTTGCTTCCGTTGAGGCATCTATATATTTATAAGGTCCTACGATGTTTTTATGCTAGAAGTGGCGACTCTTAAAATATTTCAGTCCCTGCCTTATCCCTTTACCCTGCGTAAAATAAGTGTGTCCTTACCACAACCAAATTTGACTTTGTTTAAAAGACGTTTTTTGCACGTAGGACCAAATGTTTCTAATTTGTTACTCCATTCATGCTTTATTTCAAAGCCTTTGAAAAAGTTTTTGCAAAATGAACATTCTTGGCTTCTCACTAAAAAAAGTGTAGAACAAATATTGTTTTAAAATATTGATGTAAATGAATTATAAATACTACTTTAGTTGTTTTTTCATGTACGCACTTAAGCTGTGTTAGTATAGATTATCAAGGTAACACAAAATGAGCTACACTATATGTAAAGCATAATGTATTATTATTTTGGATGGTAGCCTCAAACAGGTTATCCTTCGCGGCTACCTAAAATTACTCAATTCTGCTATTGCCATGTAATTTGTGTGTGGAGTAATAAAATTATTTATTATTATTATTAATTACATTTCGGCAGTGCTTTCATTTAGCTAATTACAATGTATTTATTATAGAGGCGCCTTATCCTCTCTCCTTCTTTCATTCGTGCTGTTTATCCTGTTCGCATTATATTTTGGAATTTTGAAATAAAAGTTTACAACAATTATTTTTTCGCGCTTGGAACTGGAAGGCCACAACTTGACATCGAAAGAGCCGCATGCGGCTCGCGAGCCGTAGTTGGTCAACCTCTGGTCTAGGGGGAGAGATGAAAGACTGAACTAAAGGGAAGAGTCGAATTTGGGAAACGAGAAAGACCGGGTTCATCTCCAAATTCTCCTCGTATTCCTATTCAACCGCTACATTACTTTATAGTAAGAAATTACTACTACTAATAATAATTCTCATCCATAAGACTTTACGTCAATGACGATATAATGGACTAGGTTGCCCCAGGTATCACTAAGTCGCAAAATAATGTCGTGCAGAAAATTTACGGACACACTGTTGGTTGTACATATCGCGAAAACAGATAGTAATGGATAAGAAAAATATTCACCACGATATGAAAAATGGTACTTGATTTCACCGATCAATAACTATGTTACCTTTCTTTACTCATCATTACCGAATACTTTTCCCAGTATTATTAAATTACGTACGTAGTTAATTACTTAGATAGCAATTACTTTCATTATTGTCTTATCAAGTTTGCGATGCATAACTATCTGGGCCAAAGTACTTCTGCGTAACGAGCAGAATATATGGTGCACGCTTGAACAGAGTTAACAGACATCCTTGAGGTTGCTCGGAGGTTATCATTTTGATTTTAGTCGTTCTATCTCCCATTGCGAGTCTCCCAAAAGGAGCACAGCTAAGATAAAATGAAATTCTCTTAATATATAATTGAAATGAAAAACAAATTTTAATGAGGGTATAAGTGTATTTTTAACCAGGTCGTGAAAATTGTGATGATGATTTACGAAAATGCAAATATTTATTACTCTAGGTTTCTAAGTAATTAATGTTGACAAGTAATGAACATTTTTACAATTACCGGCAGTGACTTGGAAGATAAAATTTGTAAGGATATTTTAAGGATGCCATTGAATTATTTTTCGAGTTCACTAATTTTATGAAGTTATAAAAGTAAATAAATAATTCCGGGATTCTAATTAAACATTGATTGCAGCATTGACATTTTTTAATTTTAAAGGATTTGAGTACCCTTTTATTCCCACGAGGATTAACTGGCATTGAGATTATCTGTCTTGTGACAAATTCACTCAGGGCAATTATATTGATCATGGATGTGATGTGCTTTCGCAGGTCGCGGCAAGAAGATCCTGAAGGCGGTGATTCCGATCCTGGTGGGCATCAAGATCAAGGCGATCATCGTGATGATCCTCACGTACTTGGCAATCGCGTTCATCGCCAAGAAGGCCATCCTGGCGTCGCTCATCTCGCTCGTCATCTCCACCGTCATCGGCATCCGCAAGCTGCTGGACCGCCACCACAGCTACCCCTCGCAGCACGTGTCCACGTCGCACTCCGTCGACTACGGCCACGCGGCGCCCGTCCACGTCGTCAGCGCCCCTTACCACCACTCGGAGCCCGCGTATGAGGGCCCCGACCATTACGACCACTACGCGGCGCACTCGTCGCCCGTGGCCTCTCACGCCCTCGCCTACGGCGGGCAGAAGCCGGGAGGACTGAGGAGGAGGAGACGGTAATACAGGCGCATCGATGAGCGGGTGAGTCCACACACATACTGATGTCGATCACCACTCAGCTGAACCAGTCAATCGCGGATTAGTACCCATGACAACAACGATCTATATTCCCAAACTTTTTTTTCCTCCCGTACCACTAATACTAATATTGCACTCCCAAAAATGTAACGCATATTTTATTACTGACGAATATTTCTCGGGTTCTCAGCCAGGTTAATGCTTTTATGTAAGCCAAAAAAAAGACTACAAATAAGTACGTGCGTAATTTATTACTTTATAGTAAGAAATTACTAGTAATAATAATGATAATTCTCATCCATAGGACTTATTTTTGGCTTACATGAAAGCATTAACCTGGCTGAGAACCCGAGAAATATTCGTCAGAAGTATTCACCAGGAAAAATTAAAATCGTTCATATTTTATTACATAATTTCACTACGGGAAGGCGACACTTTTAACTATCAATAATTGCATGAATATAAACTTTGTTTTAAAAACCTCATACAATATGCATGCATATTTCCTGTTTAAGAGATACATAGTTTCTGGAGTCCAGTGGCGGAGGGAATTGGCGAATAACCCCCCCCCCCCCTTCGCCGCATAATCACTACCTCCTCCAATCAACTGACTTAGAGCCATAGGAGGAAATACAACCTGAGGGAGTGGTGGAAAGTTGAGGTCAGGAAAAGTCATGCCAATTGAAACCAGAATCAAAAATTGTTGGTGTTCAGAAAAGAAACCTGTTTCCGCCAATGCTGCTACTTCTCCTATGAATATGATAAGTGACTGACATTGAATCAGACGGGGAGATATGTAGCCAAAGGGTCAAGTATATTGTATTTTTCTTGGTAAAAAGGCAGCATTGTATATAAGAGTAGATTGTGAAAAATATTTTAATGTCAATATGCTATCAGGAAAAACTGGGTTACCTGTTATTGCTATGTTCAGGAAAATTAGACTCAACAAATCCTTCAATATTTTAGCCTAAAAGATCTCAATGTCTCACCCTCGACAGCGGCACGATATTTCTCTGCTTCCATTATTCCGGTGGCTAGTCTTTTGAAAAATCTATTTTTTTGGGTTGACAAAAATAAGATGTTGCTTAATATTCCAATTCCCTTTCCTGCTCGCAATTAGCATGTAGAGTAGGCCGGCCCTTACTTTTCAGAATTGAGAAAAGTTATGTTTTCCTAGTCTCAAAATGATCCAAATGAGGTTCATATTCACGTGTTAAAATTTGGTTACTTTAAAATAACGGCAATCCGTGCCCCAAGGGCCCTAAGTACTGAGGACCCTCAATTGAGATTTTTGGGGCCGAAAAAGTGCTATTTCTATGTAAAACGTAAAAGTAAAGACCTTCAGGAACGATTTTTTGTTTGTTTTGACCTATCTCTAAGCGTTTACGAGATATTGTCCGTCGTAATGCAACGCCGTAGGGAGAAATGACGTCACAAACAACCAGAGCTAACTTCGCGTTTGCAGACGCATTTCACTGTTTAAAATGAATTTCATGTTAAAATCAATGGTTTACGAGAAATTTGATTGGTGAAAATGGATTCCTGGTGAAAATTGCTATAAGAATCATGTATTATTTTGATGAAAAAAATTTCATGCAACTTCCCCATTGTGGTTCGCCCACCCACTGATAGAAAAGCGTTTGTGCTTTCATTCACGGCAATTCCCACATTTTTTCGTAATTGGGTGCTGTTAATTTGAAAACTGTGATTATTTATTTATTTATTTATTTATGTCACACCAAAAACAGCACTAAGGCCTTTACATTGGGCTTATAAACAAAATAAATTATATAAATATAATAATGAACATGTAAAAAAAAAAAATAATAATATCATAAGTAACAATCATTTTCAGCTTATACAACAGATACAAAGGTCAGTGTCAGAAAGATAGACTTTTCACTTGGTTATTAAAATTAGAGCGGGAGGCGAAGATGTCAAGAGAGGAAGAAGTATTGGAGACTGAATTGAAAATAGAAGGTAGGCGGGAAAAGAGGGATCGTTGAGATATTGCCAGACGGAAGTTGGGCTGGTGTAGAAGTTCAGTATTGCGGGTTTTGCGAGCAGGAATGCGTAGTGAAAAGAAGGATAGGAGATCACTGGATCTGAAGGACCCATTTAAGATGCGGTAAAGAAATTTGAAATTATCGATCGAATAACAATTACCTTTCTTACTCTCGGGCTATTAAAATGATTTTAACTGCGAATGTATCTGGTTATTTAGTAAGAATGTAGTTAATATGAGAATCAATTTATCTCAACTGAGATTGGACGGTAATAAGCCAAAAGGACACGAAGATGCAACCTCTGCCACTTCTTCGGATTTTTTCCTATCAGTGAATGAATCTGCTTGGAAATAAATGTGTTATCATAAATAATCATCATTGTAATAAATTCAGCCGTTTAAGAAATCGGAATTAATTATTTACTGAGTAAACTGTGTCTGTTATATTTATGTTAAGAATGATTCTTATTCAAAATGAAAAAAATATAATTACTTCGGATTCGAATCCTCCCAAAACTTAAGTGCTAAAAATCCGCGTGAAAAAAACGTACTCATCAACGGAGCCACATCTGTCTGACATATAAACGTTGAGTCCACATATTACTCTAAAGAGAGGAACAACCTCGCCACGGAGCCCGAATGAAAACACTCCAGCCGGCCAAAACGCGTGCGCGAACGTGAGTCTCCTCAGTGCATTCCATCCGCCTGGAGTTTCACTCATGTCTCGTTGGCCCGATCTCCCCCGCGTCCGTCCTCGCCGGCTATTGCTGGCGTACTGGTGAGGGATGCAAGTTACCTCATGTGCCAACCTTCAAAGTTTTTACCGACCCGACCACATCAGTTAAGTGGTGCTCGTGGGTGTCTACATATTATTGGAAACGATGGTAGGTTGCTCAAGTATTTTCTCTCTCGTAGGCCAAAATTGTGGTCTCTGTTTTAAAGTTGTGGACTCGAGAAAAAATAGATAATACGGAGAGTATTTTTATCATCAGCAACAATATTACACTAATGTATCGCAGCTAATCTATGCAAATAAAACATTAAAATGCATGCTTGCTAACTCCCGACTTATTTCACATTACCCTTTTACCGACATGTTCTTCCTCAAGGAAAAACAGGAGAAAAGAAGTGAATTATGCGAAATTTACGAAGATTTGCCGTTTAAATCATGAAGTAATTTCACTAGGTCATGCCACAATATCCTCCTTTAGATAATTTATAACATTTATTACTTTAATAAAAACGCCATATTCAATAATAGACCACAAATGTCCGCGTAAATCCAAAAATTGAGTGAAGCCTTGCATCATTAATGCATTATGGTATGGTATTTTGAGGAAAATATCGGCAGCTGAGGTCATTTGCACCATATAATAGGAAAGGGTGAGAAAGGAAGGGGGGAGAAAAATCCGGCGCCAGCACTAGCCAGCTCTAAAGGAGAGGCTACAAGGAGACCATTGCCCAACGGCCCTTCCGACGGACGGTGTGTTGCAGTGCCGCTTGAAGTGCCCTCCAAGCAGTACTCAATCAGGGATCGGGAAACCTATGAAAAATTTCATCTCCTCTTCCGCGATTTAAATCCAGGCCCACGGGGTACGAAGCCAGCGCTATCGCCAACGCAATGCTACGATACCATAGGACATTTAAAACAATCGATTAATAAATACTTATGAATGTATTTTATTTAAATTTTGCTTTACTAGAAACGCACTCCACAAAGCATTCAAGCACTGATCAGCCGCCCTCGGGACTTGAACCCAAATCCACTGGGTCGGTAACTATCGCTCTAGCCATCGCAACAACCTGAACTCCTTACGAGCTAGGGAGGTGATCCATTAGCAGCTAAACTCGTGATATTAAACGATCCCAGAAGTGTGTGAAAAATATAAAACGGAATAAAGCTCCGAGAAACAGGGCATGGATGGAATTATCAAACAAATCAAGTGGTCGTTATCCAGCAGCGGGAGTCGGGGGAGGGGAAGTAGGGGGTGTGTGGGGGGGGGGGAAAGGTTTCTGAAGCGATGATATGTAAAAAAAGCACGATACTCATCAAGGGAGCACATCTGCGCGCTAATGCTCAAATGAATGGACGATCTGTCACTCGTGTCGAAAGCCCTTAATTACAAAAACGAGCCTTAGTGAGCCCGACATCAGCGAAAATTTCTCTGTAAATGCTTTTAAAAAACGCGTTTGTATAAAATATCTTGGTTTTTTTCACTAACTTTCGACGCATGATGCTTCCAGCATTCATGATTTCTTGTTATTAAAAATAGGAATGAATGTCCCCACACCGACCACACCACTATTGCTTGCGGTCATCTCGGACATACCGAATCCGGGCCGATTATTTAAATTTAAGCTTAAAGAGAGATGATAAAAGTGACTGTTGGAAGGAATGCTGTCCTTCAATTTGAAGCACATATCTAGATGAGCGCGAAATTTCGTACTATACTGGTGATATCACGAGGTTAATGAGTAAAATTTACAATTCATCAACTTTATCACAGTTAATCTATGCATTGTCAACACGTCTCGTGGACCATTAAAAATACATTATAAAGAAATAAAGACCATTAAGTTTGTTTGAAATATAAAAAAAATGAATCAATTTTTAGCATATAGATTACGAAAAAACTAAGCGAAATGTAAGCACGCTGTAATGCCTAAAATTACCAAAAAGCTTGTTTCAGTATTATTTTTGCTTGCACATCGGACCAGTAATAAGATAAATTATGTTTCAAAGACTGCAAACGCTGTAAATATAAAATTACGCCATCCGCTGATCTATGATCAATGAGTCTCATACATAACGGGATCGTTCGCCATTTTTTATCGTCATTTGTGGAAGAGGTGAAATAATAGATAAAAAAAGCTCCAATAAATCGATGAGCGGCTCTCTATGAACGAGTTAACGGGCCGAAAATTTTAATGACGTCAACAACGAGGGCGGCAACTTTCGCGTTTTCATTTTTCAAATTTATGAGGGAATAACTGAGTGAGGTAGATGTATTTGTTTCTCGTCGTGATCAGTGTTTAACTCCCATCCAACGAATTATTTCAATGAATTTCGATTTCACTTCTGAATAAACGACCCCATTCACTTGACTCTTCCGTTATTCCAAAATAAATGAACCTCAAATGTAGTTATCGTCAACAAAGAACTATTATTTTATCAGCGAAACATTTATATTCAATCACGTTGAATAGTAGACCTTGTCACTCACAATAAATAACAGTTCTCATAATCACGTTTTTTCGCGTCACTTAGAATAAACAGTAGGTCTGGGTGGTTTTTGATAAAACCAATACGATTCTTACCGCAAACACCACCATTGCTCGGTCTGTACTAAGTGACTACCATAAGATCCTTGACACCCCTCCCAAATCGCACAAAACTACTGTTCTCATCCTCTAAGAATAGCAATGTATCACATCTTTGACGTTGATTCCACTCTATCAGCACGATTTTTCATATCGGAAATTTTTAACCCATAATATTATTGAATATCAATATGTATGCATACATCTTCATACTAGCCCTTAAGCAGCATCAAAGGACCTTAGATCACAAGCCGAAACTAAAACTTCTGTGTTGAACTCACTCCCTCCACACATCGACCCCTTTGCACTTACATTGAAATCCTTCATAAGGCTTTCCCTATCCTATCTGTCACCGAGGTAGTCTGTACCTGCAGATTCTTGTTGTCCTTTTGTTTTTGTAAATGTAATTATTGTTTTCTACATGTTATATTGCGTCTTCGTCCTCTAATTTATGTATTTTTACCTGACCACTATAGAATGGCAACTGTATGCTGTATGCGGTTCTCTTTCTTTAAAATCAAAATAAAATAAATACATTTGCGCGCTCGGGTAATTTTATCACCGAGGTTCACAAAGCATTATATGTGTATCTCATTATTCAGGATAGAAGTTATTCGTTGATGATTGATTCAATGATAACGACAATGCGCAATACCACTCCCACATTAATGCATCATTTTGATTGCAAGAATCTCGGCTTCATTCTCCGTTTGTCAATGCGGTCCACAGCACACGGCGAAAGCAGAGACTATTTATTCGGTTAAATTTTCCTTTGTACCTTTCCTTTGTGCCTTCGTACCTTTTCATTATTGACGATAATGATATTAAACTTCGAAAGGGTCATTATTTACGTAAACACGACCCGGGTCTCACAAAAAAATTACATATTTGAATCTAAACTTTACATTCATTTTTTTTCATAGTGAAAAGGATTACCAGAGCGAATCCCGAAAAAGATTTGATATACATATTTTTAATTATTTTTCAAAATCTTCTAAATAATAAACACTTCAAGATATTTCGCCATTATTCATTTAATATGGGATGATTCAATAATTTTAAAGATAATAAAGGGGAAAAATCAAAAGCTATCACTTTGGAGTTCAATCACCTTAATGACCCATGCATTCATTATTTTCATTCAAATTCAGGGTGAGGTAGCTTGGGGAGTGGAATAATAGTGTAGGCCGGAAAGTATAGCGACCATTCACCCTGAGTTGTTTCAACTTATTATATTATATTATATTATTAACCACTTTCGCTGAAATGATGAGTCCAGCTCGTCATGAACTTTCAATGCCAAATCGAGCAATAACGGGTGTACCATCGGATTTTCATCAATTTAACACAATTTTAGGGAAAAAATATCAATATTTTGAAAGTTCAGCAATGTTAATGAATAACTTATATTTCATTTAATATGATGTAATGGAAGTAATCAATTGATATTATGCGAGCAGCGATAGCTGTGTTCTCGATGTACGTAACTAGATACCTCGCCGTATGAAATTATAATCACTTTTTATTTCATTTTTCTACGTTGATTAAAAACACAAAATATCATTTCAATTCCTACCGTTCCTTTTGAAAGAATCAAAAATAATAAATTGAGGATAGGAGCACTATATGAAGAAAAGAAATTTAAGTGGAAGGGGTTAAGGTATTAGTTATAGGTATTAGTTCGTGTTATTGAAGCTTTTATACACTTACACATTTTATTGGCTTTTCAAAGTTTTCTGTGGTTAAATATGGAACCAGGAGGTGATTTCAGTATCAGTTTCAACTAATATACCACTTCTCCACCCATTAAGCGTTGAGCTTTACTTGGAAAAATAAATTTCTGAAAATGATGATTTTGATGCGGTGACGGGAAAGGGCTTTGAAAGCTTTGGGAGCTTCAGCTCGTTCCAAAATCACTCTGGTCGCCCGCGGTCGTAAAAGATACAAGGCTCGGGTGAATGCAGCAGCCGCAGTGGACGCGAGAGCAGAGGGGGGGGGCGATTATTAGCCGCCGCCCGTCACCTCCCCCCTCTGCAGTCGACCCCACGCATTGGCCGAACACATGATGCGGTCACCGTCGACCTGTTTGCACGTTGACTGCGTTTTCACGATCCGCTGCTCGCGCTAATGACGTGCGTATGACGGCGCCTGCCTTCGAGGCGATCTGATTGGACGAGGGTGATACGCGGCGCGAGTTGAAAGGGTGAAGCTGCGAGAACGCAGCGCTCTTTTTCCGATATGCAGGGGTGAATTGGAGAATCGCGCGTAGAGGAGTTTTCACCGCACGCAACAAGCTTCTCGCCTATCCTTTCTTTTAAATATTTTTGCTCCTCCAGCGATCGCAAATGGGAATGGAGATAATATTGCACGAGAACAGAAAACGCCATTGTTACCTCTGCAATGAAGCCTCAGCGTAAACAAGTGGCTGCGTAGTGACCAAAAGCTAAGGTCATCACTGAAACCCCTTGACAATCTAATCAAATAACAAAATGTCAGTTTGAAAAAATAGGCATCAGTAAATAAATTTGTCATCTAAAATACCCGTTTAAATTAGGAATTAATTTGATGCATGCATATTAAATCTAGAATCAAACTAGCTCGGGAACAAACGCTATCCTCAAAATCGTCTAATAAGAGCCATCAAGTTATTTCTCAGTTTACCACACCAAGCCAGTTTGCATGATCAGACGTCCATTTTCCCATGCACTCATACGCACTTTAAGAATCACACGATCGGAATAGGATTGAAATGACGGCAACAGTTTAGCCTTCACAGCCCGTGGTTCAAATCCTGGCAATGGCGGATATTTTCCCGAGACTGCCCGATCCCTACTTGAATGCTTTGTGTTCAATGCCAGAGCAACAAAACTGCGTCCATCGCACCGGGAGATAAGCCGGAGCAATCCGCTTCCGTTAATAGGGGGCTAATGCCAACAACGGATTTCTCTCCACCCTACCATTTTTTTAAAACAACCTACGCTATCGGTCGCCTTCAATTGCCATACCTACAAATAGGCACTGGAAGAGATGGGAAGAGTTGGTTGCGGACAAAACGCTTCACGCCTGTCGTTTCATTTATTCTTTGCAGCGATCACATGAGGGAAATGCACGAAAGGAAAGCACACCATTGATAGGTCAGCGAAGGGAGGTAGGAGTAAATAAAAAAACAAAGAACACTTCGCATGTTACCATGCAATGAAGAAAAGGTAAGACCAACATTGAAACCCCACCGGTCAATCCAACGTCGCTATTATAATGTAAAATGAAAAATTTAGCGAACAAATTTAGAAATTGGTGGGTAGGAAGGAAGGCATTTTTACAAGGCGACCTACAGCTTAGATTATTTGCGCAAGAGAAGAGAGTAGGGATGGAAGGGTGGAGAGAAACCCGGTGTCTGAATTAGCCTGCTCTTAACGAAAGGCTCCAAGTGGACCGCAGCTTAACGTCCCATACGACGGACGGAATGCTGCGCTTGAAGCACACAACAGTCGAGCATAAATCATTTAAATTTTGACTCATGTTCATTTTGCCAGTGCGTACTTGAATGAGAAGAAATTTCCAATCGAAATAAGCTTGAAAATCTGACGCTATCGTTGGAATCAGGCAATCTGCCTCTTCACGTGACCTCTGGTCATTATCATCATTCCAAAGTTGGTCGTCTGCGCAGAAGCCTTGTCACGCTCTTGTTTATATCTACTCTGAGACTCGCAAACACGAATTTGTCGCATAGGAGAGGCAAGCACGTGACCTCAGGCAAGCAGTCTTTTTTTTAATGTTTTGTTGCGTCCGGCGTAAGCAAATGGGGATGAGAATATCACACAAGAGAAAAACTCGCAATAATAACTCGCGCGATGGAATGGGCGGTTATTGCCGCTATGCCAGCGCCGCCCTCGGCCATAGCGCGAAAGTAGCCGCACGGTGCGCGTCGCGAAATTGTATCCGAGAATCCAAAAATATCAGCCGAGGTGAGAGTTAGACACGCGCAATTTAAAACGCCCACATGCGGCGCAAACTTCGGCGGAAAATGGATTGGGGGGATCTGAACTCTATTGCAAGCATTCTCCGCCCCTTTACTCGCCATTGGGCGAAATTGCTTGTCTCCATGGCAGCAGCAAACGCGAATCGACACAGCAATTGAGGGATCTTGCGTAAATAGCCAGCAAAAAAATGAATTTTGAGTGGAAAGCCTCATGCGTGACAGTGAGAGTCTACTTGAAAAGGAAGACTGGAAATTCACGAAAACTTCAAAGCCCTTGTATTGTACTTCATCCACCAATGCTTAGAGCTCTTTGTACCATTAGCGTATTTAAAATCAAATTTTAAAATCAGGATATTTCTTAGGCTATAGGTAATCTTGACGCTTATCTATGACTACAAAAAGTCTTCCAAATAGCCATAGATCCGACGCAACCAGAGCATAAATATAGCAAAAGCATATAGTTAGAATTATCATTAATACGTAAAGAGATCATTATAGAAATGTTATTCTGCCATCGCAATGCACAACATTATCATCGAATTTATACTCTAGCTAAAATAATTCTTTATTTCTTTTGCCTATTTGATAACCAAATGGCCGGAATTTACGCTTGTTACTTAAGGAATGATTATTTTTTTACAAAAATACGTATTTACAAAAAGTTGTAATTATTATTTGTTTGAATCAGAGATCCTTGACGGAACAGTGCTAAATCACGGAAATCTTATAAGCGTCTATTGCGCAGCACAGCATTAAAGAGTGGTTATTAATACAGAAGACATTCTTTCTTTTTAGTACTGTAAGGCTGAGATGGGTTTACTACTTCACCTCTCCACTTATTCCTTCCTCAAGTCAATTCCTAAAGCTTCCTAACGTCCTTCTTACTCGAGTCCTTCGTAATGTGTCCATAGCGCTCTAACCTCTTGTCCTTCCTCTTCAGACTTTTCCTTTAAGCTTTCTCTCCACTACATTTCTCACGACGTCATTTGATCCGTTTGCCTATCCAGCACGCCCTCTCTCGCCGTTCGGTGCACAACTCCTTCCTTTCCTCTCGTATTCATGGTGAAGTGAGGCTTGGAACACTATTTGTACGGGTAAACTCTTCTCGGGATTCCCACCAAGTCAAATTATCCTTGTGAGCCAACGTTTCGAGCTCTGACTCGGGGATCATCCTCAGAGCAGCCTTTCTTTATTAGCTTTCGCTTAGTGCATCGCCTGAAATACAACCCACTAAATTAGTTATGGATGGCTTTGTTATAGCTATGAACATAATCATATTCTCAAAATTACACTAATTTACCCAAAATTAGGTAGGTGTGAGAAGAAAATCTCTATTGCTATAACTAGGGAGTCAATTTTGTACGGACTCGATAAAACCGACTGGCGTAGCTACTTGACAATGATAAAAGACAACTAAAAATCGATTTATGAGTGATTCATCCGGCAAGTAAGTTTGGATAGGTGAAGATAGATGTCACCAGGGACTAAGCCACTGCCGTATGAGTATCGCTGGTATTCTGCGTTCCTTTCCCAGCGCCAATCGGCACGTCGAGGAGTTTTAAGTGGTACGTCCGAATGGTTTCACCCAAGAATCCGGGAATATTTTGTCCGTTGCTATGCGCTCCATCCACTATGATACCATGCTCCCCATAATCACAACTGATGGGTACTATGAAGAGGTCGCCCCATTGATAAGACAGTTACGGGTGTTGAACATTCGTAGGAAATATCGATGGCTCAGTTCTAACAAAGCGTATCTCAAAAATAGCAGATTTTCAGGAGAGCAAAAAAACGATTAATATTTGTTACTTGCTCACTGATTTTAAAAACCAAAGTTCATTAAACTGAAAAAGATTTATTCATTTGCAAACAAAGAGTTATTTTTGCTTGTATTTTATTCTTTTAATGTCATTACGCTTTGTTCAAGATACCTGTCTCAAACCGGCCGAATTTGTGATACGTGTAGTTACAACTTAGCCATAGATATGTTTCTTCGGTGGTGATTACTTGGCCGCTGAAGGGCCCCCTCATTAGACAACATTAAGCGAATACTGCCTGCATAAAAACCAAGCAGTTGTGATGAAATCTAGTCGCTACTTTAAAGAAGCAAGAATAGGATACGGAATGAGACAAGAGCGAACACTGTATCAAGTAATTTTTAACGTTTACATCCAGGAAGCCGTCAATAAAATGAAAGGTGTCAATATACACGGAGAAAAAATAGCATGCTACGATTTTCCGAAAATAAAGATTTTATAGTAGAGACAAAGAGGGATTTGAATCAAAAACGATTATTCAGCGTATGAGAGAATATCAGGACAAGCATTATACTGGAAGAACAGATAATGAAAACGTCAAAATGATGTGCTACTTTGGAAGCCTAATCACACAATGCCGGATCCAGAATGTTTTTCTGGGGAGGGACACAAGGGTCTGATAGGTAAACGGTCTTCTTATATTTGTGATTAAAAATAGCATACAATGATTGCCATATGAAATATTCTCTTGATTTAAATATAAAATTTATTAATATGAAATTAAATGATTCAGGCTTCGTAACATTCAAAACAAAACGAATGTTATGAAAACCGCATTAAAAACCTTGCCTATTTTTTTAAGTATCTGGGAGAGGCACGTTCCCCCGTTCTTTCCCTTAAATCCGCCTTTGACTATACGCGATGCAAAAAAGAAATAGTCCATAAAATAGTCAATAAAACTCTAGTTATAATACCCAATAGGCGTATTGGGTATTATAACTAGTGAAGAATCTAATTACAGCCGAGAATACAAGCATAGAAGAAAGGAAACAATTCATATGATCCTACACATAGAGCATATCTATTTTTGGTAGGTAGACATGGACTTTGACCGCGGCAGCAGACAAGTCAAGGATAGTACAATTCAAAAACTGGTGCTAAAGAAAAATGATGGAGATAAAAAGGTTTGACCGACTATGCAATGCGGAAAAGCTATGGAGATACAGGAGAGAAGAGAAATCTTCGAAAAACCCTGAGAAGGAGGCGGGAACACTCGATCGGGCTCATCATGAGGCCTGATGAGGACAATCGTGGAATGAAGGGTGCAAAGTGCGTCAAACCAATCTTCGAATTGTGAGCTTATGATGAGTCAAACACTACTCCTTTTCCGTCTCGTACAAATTGCAGGACTCCGCAAAACCTGCGAATCTATTCACGGATTGATTGCACCCGATATGTTGATTCGGAAAGAAATGGGTAGAGTTCATCCTTGAAGTAGCCAAGGACGAGAGAATCGCACACATTCAAGGAATGGGGGCGAGTTCTTTCTATGGACCACCTCGCACATCGATTATTATTATAAGATGTCAGAAAGCTTCATCCGGTATTTGAAACCGGGACGCTTATAACAGAAGTGGGGCGCTGTATCGATTAAGCCACCATGCTTCCCACTTGCATCAAATTAGGTCAATAATCATTGACATAATGAGAAAATAGGGCATAAAGGTTATTGGCGATGATGGAGGACGTGAGTAAAGTGATGTCGATATTTAGTACGTATCTCGAGCCCTACGAGATCTGGTGATGAGAATGATGGTGGAGCAATTTACAATCGGGGAAACAAAGTTCCTTCGTCCGCTCATTGTATGGCAATGGGCTATTGTTTCCCACGAACCAATTGAGTCGAGTGGCCGACCTACTGCAGCCAATTCAATTTACCTGCGTGAGAAAAGAAATTCCCCTCGGAATTCCTTGCTTCCCACCTATATCAGAGTCAGTAACAATCAAGATTTCGCCTAGTTCTCACAATCGTGATTATTGTACTTACATGAGTTCAATGATTATATTTTAACCACAACTACTTATGTTAATTCTGCCTTTGAATTTATAAATTCTTATAGACGTACTCAGAACTGAACTCCACGTAGGTTAAAAGTAACAGAAGTCCTCGTTGGTTGGTTAGGATAGGTGACGTTAGAGCTAATTCCAGAATAAGCTAAAGGTGTGTAAGTATCGCATATTCAGAGTAGTTTAAGCCAGTTCTTTTTCGTAGGTTGACTCAAACCCCGAAGATACTTGCTCTACGTATGCAGGAGATTTACGATTCATGGAATCAGAAAGCTTTCCACGGTACTAAGAGATAATGAGTGACCGGACTAACGCCGCACATGACACAAAATTACCCATTATGTACACCGCCATTCAGCAAGAAACTCTCTTTAACTAACAAATGTAACGAATATGAAGTCATGAATAGTTATTCATGAAGTCATGATGTAGTTAACTAATCATATGGTTAGTCACAGCCATGTTAAAAATGTGTACACGGCCTAAAATCTTTCATATTTCATTTTTCTAGTTCTTTCGCGTTTGATCAAATGATTCAATACATTAACCTGGCCAACAATTGTCTTAATTATCATTTGTTGCGTATTTCAATTCAAAAGGAATTCAAAGGAATACTAAATCCTCTCAACTTTTACACTCGTTACCGACTAATCAGCGGCAGTAAGGCGTGGCGTGAAACAAAAAAACTGCGGATGTCCGCACTAGAATTGAATTCGGGAGTGATCGCATTAAGGGGGCGTGAAATGAGCGCGGCGGACGCACCAATCGGATGCAGGTCATAACGAAGCGGAGGCGCAGCACTTAGCATACGCGCGGAATTTGTAGAGCGCTCTCCTCGGCGGCGTCTGACACACAAATGAGAGGCTGAGGGTCAAGAGCATTCGCATCGGCGGAAGCGCTCTGCTCTCTCGAGAGGCGAGGGGGAACAGGTTTCACGAGAGAGATGGAAGTCCTTTGGGAATGAAACCCTCGCCATTTCAGCGATGCGAAAGGGAATTAGGTTTCGAGGAGGGTGACATCGATTCTCGCGAGAATACGGTTTCGCATTCTTTGGAAATCCCACGCGCAATTGCACCCACGAAGGAAACCGAAACGCTTCCACAGGAGAAACTTCTCCTCTTTCCCGGAGAACTAGTAGCAGGAATCTTCTCGGGCTCTCCACATGGTCAGGCTTTCCATGGCTTGCGATGCGAGAGTCGAGGATGGAAACTTGGGCTATGGAAAACCAGAATGACTGGGAAACCCGAAAATAATGTCTCCGATTGGATTCATTTTTAGAGTGTAGAGTATATTGAATTCCATTCCGGGAGGACTGGGGCCCCCTTACCTGAATTCGACTCCAAGAGAACGTTGGAACACTGAAATCACTGCGCGAAAAATAATTATTTTGTACGCAGTCTCAGTCAAAAATTCAAACAGGTACCTATTCGTTGAGGAGGAAAATCGCCATGGAAATATATTTTGGGTTATCCGAGATTTGAATCCGTATCTTCCGATTTCAGGTTAGGCATGCTAACCCATTACACGACCAAGCAATCTTCTTTCAGGGCGAATTCCTTAACGGTGTATTCGGATATCAGGGTTCGAATCCCGGGTAGGTCAAAATATTTTTTCATGGAGAATCTCATTCTTAGTGTCTCGCATCATGGCACAACCAGAATATTTTTCAGTTTGACGACGTCGTCCCTTCAAATTTACCTCTCCCGTGCATAGCAGCAATAACATGAGATGAGTTTTCGATAGGAGGGCTACCGAAGACTTGTTTACCTCATAGTAAACAAGGGTACCCAATGATATCTAATTGTTAAGTATATGGAAGTAGTATTATATATCTAGTACTCGCTTAGCTCGCTGGGGGGGCTCTGCCCCCCCTAGGCCCCCCCGAAAAAGGCCTTCGGCCTGTTATGCTCACTGTGGGAGGTCTTACACTTTTTGTTTGCTACTTGTTACTTAAGGATCGTTTACTTTTAAGCTGGCTAACTTAGGTATAAGCAATATTTCCACTTTCACGTAAAACGAGCGCATGGTACGTAGGCTACAATGTGAATGTAAATATTTATAAAGAGAAACGTTTTTCTGAGGGGCTAAAAAAGTAAAATAAATTTCTACGAGTTTCTCTAACTTATTCAATTCAAATACAAAAAACGTTGAGACCACGTTCCACTGTAACACCCAATGCATACGTAATATCATAACATAACGACTTTACGAATTACAATGAAAAACACGTTTATTAATTATTTTCCACAAAACAACCAAATTCTTGATATACGAATAAGATGTAACAGCTGTTCCCCTTCGTAAGCGAATTACGTTGGGACTGAATATCAATATCTAGAAACAAATGCGCCTTAGCATGAATTGGGGCTAGTATAACGAATTTTATCGAAATATTATTTATCGTGATCGTGAATGATTTCACTTCAGAAATGCCTCTATTTAAAGTTTTAATGAATCGGGATACACAAATATCTCAGCTTTAATATCCAAAACGCAATGCGCAATAACTCTGGTGAGAACGGAGTGAGTAACGGATCACAGCCTTTGGTGTACAAGACATTGTGAATGTCAAGATTTCGATAATTTTCACAGTTGAATAACTTAGTCACTCAAGGAAACGTGATTAACGCAAGACAAATAATTGAATAAGAAATACCTTTATTTGCACTTATCTTCCATATTGTATTATTCACTGCCTATTCACTCCTGCAGCTCACGGATAACATTGTACATTAAAAAGGAAATTAACGGAAAAAAGAACGTAAACAAAAATAAAAAGTTATCACCATCACAAAACACGATAATAAAATCATTTTTACCAACCTATATTATGTAAGACTTGTTTAAAAGTCTTTCTACTACAATCGTGTATCGCCAACAAGATACGAACTATAGTCAACAGCACGAATCATATTTCTAATATGGCATTTAGAGCACTTGTTAACTTTGAAATTAATAACCACCACACTCTCGATGCAATATACCAAAAACAACAACTAATTACTTACCTTACATTTCTCCGCTTTTGATTTGAATGCGCTTTGATTTTAACAGATGTTTGTTCTTGCGGAAAAAAGACGCAAAGAAATAGACACTTCAATTATTACTTTCTTAATTTCCTACCTTATATTTATCAGTTTTTCGTTTCATTTCCCTTATCTTCTTTCCCAATTTAGCTCCTCTTGTTTGCATAAACAAATATGTTGCTATGATAGTTCGTTTGTATGACTGCCGCGCCGCCATTGGAATTTGGTGGCCATTTTTTGAACTAATCCTCATACACTCAATTTTATATGAATAGACGGATAAATAATTGTAAATTTAGTGTTTTCATAATTTTTCCTGGGGTTTCAGACAATTTTAGAGGGGGTCTTCATTAGACTTTTTGCCGTATCTCGTCTCGTTCACCCCAAACATTTGTATACGTGAATGAATGAATGAATGAGTGGTCGTTAAGGGGCTTCATGTTATATAGATTCCCGGATACCGGGGCCACGCCTTTTCACACGATATTAGACCACTCAATACGATCGTGCGAAAGATCCACAGGGAAGAAATCATTCGCCTTGACCGGGATTCGAACCCGGATCCCCCGATTTCCGGTCGAGTGCTTTAGCCAGTTAAGCTACCGAGGCGTCATTCTTCCCTGTGGATATTTTCGGACACTGCCGGACAAGGTGTTGCTGGACTGCAGGGCATATGATGCCACAAGCAGTCCAAGTCGTGCGCACAGCGCCACAGCCGGAGAGCAGGCCCGGACTTAGAACACATAGAGGTGTTCGCTCTTGACTAATTTAAAGTATACCGGGACTAGCCGCGGTGATAACTTTTACGGGAGTCACCCGCGCAGCACAATCGTGCGAAAGATCCACAGAGAAAAACTATTTTACACATAAAAATTATTTTAATCCTAAAAGTAGTTCTACGTTTTACAAATTTTGTAAAATCTACAAATATTTTTTCCACACTTAAATTTCAAAGTCATAGAGTGATGAGGAGTGCAGTATTCCGGCTGTTCCACCCCCGGTCGTCTGTCACGAGTGACGACACTTGCCAGAGTGCTTTCGTCTTTGAGGCCGGCTCCTTCGGAAAACTGCTCTTGTCATGAACATCGCCGCGAAATAATAAGCATTAGTGATGCAATAATTCACAACTGTTCATTTTTTACATACCGGGAATTCTGATGTCGCATAATTATTGCAAAGTATGCAGGTCTACTAAAGTTTTCCCTTGTTTTCTATTCACAGTTAAAAATCCATATGACGGTGTATTGTTGATGTGTTATGTGTGATAAGATTTTTTTTACTGAATTTTGAATAATATCGAAGGTATAATCGGTGTTATATCAGTTATTGGTGAATTTGGAATCTATCTTAGTTGGACCTTTTGGTCGCCTTTTTTTCGCACCCTTGAGGCTGAAATATATAATAATCCGAAAAATAATTGGCATGTATATGTTTACTTTTTCATTTAATGAGACCTTATTTTGGTGACAGTGAAGTGGCACTGCGCCCACAATTATTAAAAGTAATCATGTCACTCTCTCTTTCTCTTGTTCACAGCGGACTGCGAGAGGGTCGCCTGCACCTTGCCCGAATCCACCGCTCAGACTGCGATCCGCAGTTGACACAAGGATGCTCTTGAGGATCTCCACGACGTTACTGCCGTCAACTTTACTCTTGAAGCCACTACGCAAACACTCAATTCTCAAATACTTGCAAAAAAATCGTGTGCACGCACAAAAATTGAGAAACGATATTTGGCTTACAGAAAAGGCTTCCAATTCGGAACAAAGAGATTTTAACTCTAAAAGATTAGCAGTAAATCTTTTCAAAGGAAATAAGGATTTTATTATTATACAGAACAATCAATAGTGGACACAGAATAATTAATATAGTAATGTACAAAAAGAAGTGGGTAGAGTAAGGAGGACGGTAGGACCCAAACACGACGCCTAGGTAATTTATTTTTTTAATCGTACTTATAATTTATTCCTTTTAAACTCTATGATAGATTAGCTCGAGCCTTAATCAACTTCCAGTGCCTGCAATTATTCTCCAACACACTAAATATTTTCTCTATTATTAAACGAATTAACGAGTTTCTTTCCTACAGATAACACTACTATTAAATCCAATATGATCATTTAGGTAATGGAAACCATATTTTTCTGCTTATTTCAACTGCACTCTTCACGTACTAATTCAGTGCATGACAAAAATCTGACCGGACTAAATAACTTGACTTTTTAATCAAAAATACTGTTTACATATTTCATTTTATTCTGGACAAATAAGCAATATCGACACTCAGGAATATAAGCAGGTATATTTACTGACTAGAGACGACTTCCAATACTCTTCAACTATTTTCATGTGCAAAGACGACAATATTATAAGATGCTAAACAAATACTTTCCAACGTGACTAGACATGACTATTTATAAGACACACTTAGAGAGAAACTATTCAAATTTTCACAATTTCCACGCACATGTAGTGCTTTTCCTAACCTTCATGTGACTTAACTATGCTTGAGCCAATAACATTTATGATAAAGTTATAAATTCACATTTCTTTTAACATCATTTAGCTGTGACTAGCAATACTTCATTATCAACATCTTGTCCCTGGTTCAAATCCTTTTCCTCAACGTTGACTATGTTTCTTACTGTTTTGACCCTTCACCCACGACCAAATAACGAATGCTCGGAGCAAGTGAAGATCAGTGAGCGAACGGATCACTCTGCAGTTCACTGAGAAACTCAAAAGCCGAGAGCCAACCCGCCTCATTGAACTAGTCTTTCCACTGTGCACTTGCAACAAAGAACGTTTCCATTAGCGACGGGAGTGAAAGATTTAGGGACTGACTGACAACTGATGACTGTGTGACTTGTATATTTCAACGACTGACATTGTGACTATTACCTCTGAAGGTGTATATGTGTACTGTGACTGACATAAAACTTAAATGACATACTGAATGTGTAAATTTTCTTATTTTTGATAACAATAAATATGTTTAGAAAAAATGTTTCGTAATTCATTTCCAAATCTACAAGTAGAACCATAATATTTCAACCACTAGTATCCTTAAATTCGAAAAAAACTCTACCAGTGTGTGTATTTTACACTTTGCATGAAATGTCGAAATCTATACAAGATTTATACTGTGATAAATTCGTAAAAATACCGCAAGAAAATTTAGGTCGGGTCTTTCGGAAACCTGCACTCATCATGAGCGTCGCCGCGGAAAGCTTCGCATGAGGTGAGCAATAATTCACAAATGTTAATTTGCACATACTGGGTACAAAAAAAAACGAGAAAAAATGCCGAGAGGTATAAAAGTCCATAAGTTAACTCTCACATCAAAATAAATGTAAACTAACTGAACTGCAAATAAAACGGAGGGGAATATAAAAACCTAAAAGATATTAAAGGTATATTGATTGACTCTTCCCTCCGTATCGGGCACACCTCAAGGGTGGCAGCTAAATGTATTCTAAATATCAATATCTTGACAAAAAGGATAAGAAATTGGAAAGTTACATTTGCTCTTCATGTGTTTAAGTTTCTCGTTGAATACTTAAAGCAACTACATTTTGAAAAAAACCAGGTACCCCATTAAATATAAATTTGAACAAAATATCAAAAGGACATGCTTAATATATAACGAAAAAAGTTTGAACTCACACACATGAATTTAATTCAAATTTCTAAAGAGGAAAATATTCCAATGGAAAAGAGATATGAACAAAGCAGCTATGCCAATTTCCGCCAAATTGGCGCAAAAGATCCATATTAAACACAGATTAGCAACTTCTGTCTCCAAGAGGGGTCTATGCTACGACAAACCGCTCCAATGAAACCAAAAATGCAAAATTTCTTTCAAATCACGATTAAGACCTGATGCAAAATTACGCCTTGCCAGGACGATTGCAAACAGTGAATTACGTGATGGTGGAGGACATGAGGAAAATAAAATATCAACAGTGTCCTTACTTCAACAGAGCCAGGGTTCGTTATAGCCGTATAAAGACATTCGAAGGAATAAATATTGCTGCAGAGACAATAATTCTTCTTCTCCGTTCTTATGACGTGCAATTACTCACAACGGCTGAGATGGTAACTCTCACGAAAGGGGCCCAAAATCAAGAGAAATACTTCCGAAAGCTACCAAGGCAGCACAAATAAATCCGTCACTATGGTTTCCATCCGTCGGCTTCAGGTGAAATATAGCGTGGGTCCTAATTCACGCTGTAACCGAAGACTGTGGGAAAAGAAAGAGGAAGAAGGATGGAGCTGCCGCTGCCCTTTAGGGAGAAGGACTGCGGAGAGATGATGATGGTCAAAGAGAGAACGTCACCGAAGAGAGGATTATTATCACCCGGAATGTTCTCGCTGCCTTACAAATAATAAATACTATCATTATGATGTGAATGGCCATAACCAGAGAAACGCCAAGGTAATCCTCCCAAATAAAAAAACTCATTTAATGCTGAAGGGAAATATCATTTATTATTTACCATCTCGATCTTTTAGGTGTCTATTATTTACCACTGGAAATGCAATAAAAATGAGAAAAAAATATGTATAATTATTTAAAAAAACAGGAAATCAAACGCAACTGTTGGACACCTAGAAAATTACCTGAAGATATGTACAACCTTAGTCCCTGAAAGTTTTTTTTAGCTATGAAGCCTGCTAAGCAATTTGATACAAAATTTTCAGATATAGCTACGAACTGTTTGACCGATTGATTAGTGTATTTTGATTTTGTAGCATAATTATTCTTCTATTCACTACATTTAAGCCATCCAAGACGGTCGATGATAAGGTGGAAAAGAATAAGTAATCAATGTTGGTGGTGGTCTCGGGTACTGCTGTGTAGAAAACATTTTCTTACTCAACGTTTCACTCCTCCTACTGGGAGCGTTATCAAGAAATAACGCTCTCTTGATGACGCTCCCAGTAGGAGGAGTTAATTAAGAGTTAAAATGTTACCTACACAGTAATACCCGAGAACCACCACCAACATTGATAAAAGAAGCTGTGAGAATCTTCAGACGAAGAATAAGTAATCCCTTGGTAACTAGGTATTATTTGGAAATATCATTTTTTATTTAGCACTGTTGGCCAAAAAAAGAAAATACACAAAAAGCTGATGGTATTCAGAATACGATTTGATCAATTTTTCGTAAGAATCGTCATCCTTTTTTTTATTTCTGAGTATTATGAAATAATTATTATTGCATTTTTAAAATTGTTTATCTTGGCAAAGTCCTAGAACAGGGAAGCACAAACAAGCACAAGCGTGTTAATGTTAAACAAAGATCACAATACCCTTAAGAAACTCTTCGGGTAATTTCTGGAGGAAAAATATAGTTAAAAATATTTTAAACTTCCACATAATATTTGTTAATCTTTTGCAGCAATTTATCTGGTTATTTTCATTTTTACTTTTTGTTACATAATGTTAAAGAGACGATAACCGGGCTAATAATGAATTAAGATCAGAAACTGCTTAAGGCTTGTGGAGATGAAAGGAAGTAATTTTCTCGTCTACATTCCCTTCAAGATGTTACAAGAGAGAAAAGGCCCTTAGGCGATACAAGTTAGGGCCACTTCTGCCGGAAAGATGTCTCCAGAGAATGAAGGAAGGCATACGAGCGTGAAAACAAGCAGCGAAACACGAAATCTTAAGTTTTGCAATGAGTGACATCTACTCAAATTATCAGAACACATTTTACAAGCGAACAAAGAGAATTCCTGACGCTATTTGTGTTTGAGGAGACTTCGTACTCCGAAGATCTTGGAAAGTGAAACAAGTAGAAACAAGAATTTAAAGTTGATTAAAATTTTATCTCCAGTTGAAGAGAAATGGTAACATAGATTTCTTTAAATGCTCTTTCTCCCAACCACGATGATATACAGGGTGTGTCCTGAAAGTAGTAGGACTGATTTTTTCCCACACATGCGGATGGTCGGACGGGAGTTTTCAGGGTTGCAGGTGGTGGAAGGGGCTCTAACAAAGCGCTGCGAACGCGCGGCAGTCGGCTCTGAGCTCTTGCGGAGTGTGAATCGTATTTCTTCAAGGCCTCTGTCAAGTGACCTCGTCACGGTGCGTCATGGAACGTTTAGTGGAGCAGCGTTACGCAGTGAAATTCTGCGTTAAACTCGAGAAAAGCGGCAAGGAGACCCATGAACTCATCAAGGCAGCTTACGGGGATAGTGCCATGAGCAGATCAACCGCTCAAAGTTTGAATACGACCCAGAAACGAAGCGACAAAGTGCAGAATGGCACACAGCGACATCGCCGAAACCAAAAAAAGCTCGCATATCCAAATCGAAGCAAAAATCCATGCTCATGTGCTTCTTCGATTCGAAAGGTGTCATCCACAGCGAGTTTGTGCCACCAGGGCAAACGGTAAATGCAGCTTTTAAGTGCAAGTACTGGAAAGACTGCGTAAACGCATCTTCCGAGTCCGACTAGCCATCGCCGCTTCGTGGATCCTTCATCATGACAATGCACCGGCCCACACCGCGTTCATTGTCGTTGACTACCTGGCGAAACACGGCGTGGCAACCCACCCTACACCCCGGATATCGCCCCCCAGACATCTTTCTCTTCCCCAAGCTCAAGACCCCTCTGAAAGGGCGTCACCACGGGTTGGTGGAAGCTCTCCAAAAGGCCGTGACGCGTGCTGTAAAGGACATCCCGGAGTAAGCCTTCCAGGAAGCGTACGCTGCGTGGAAAACTCGCTGGCAGCGTTGTGTCGATGCCCAAGGGGGCTACTTTGAAGATTTTTGAAGCGATGTACCTATATGAGAAATACATTTTTTGTTCTCGACTCAGTCCTACTACTTTCAGGACACACCCTAAAACAAATTATTCATCTACATAAAGTTAAGATTCCTTAATCCGTCGCAATAAATAATTTTCCGCAGTTCAAACTGGAGAGGTTAAATATCAGTTGTAGAAATGATATAGTTGACTTGTTAATGATGAAAATACGAAAGAATTTAAAGCAATTTATGAAGTAAAAAAAAAATTATGAATAAAAAACCATGTTAGAGTGACCCCAGAAGTTTTCGCCCGTTGAGGGATCACCTGCGGAAAACAATTGTAATACTTTGTATAATTAAATAAAAAGTCTTCTTGATACATAAATAGTACATTTGATACATGAGTAATGAATAAGAAATATGACGCACTATTTCTAGATTTTAAGAAAGCTTTCGACACTGTACCTCACAACAAACTTTTATACAAATTACAGTCATGCGGATTAAACGAAACAGTTGTAAACTGGATGCGCGACTTCCTCAGAGATCGTAAACAAAAAGTAGTTCTTGACGGAATTAGCTCTGATGTTGTAAAAGTTACATCAGGTGTTCCACAAGGAAGCGTAATCGGCCCCCTGTTGTTCATTATATACATTAACGATCTGTGCTCCCGCATTAGCAGTAAAATACGTTTATTTGCTGACGACGCTGTCATCTATCGCGAAATTAGTGATCACTCTGACTATGGAAATCTATCATCGGACTTAAACAACGTTCATTTGTGGAGTCAAGAGTGGGGACTTGAACTTAACCTGAGCAAATGCATGGCGGTACATTTTTTGCGGAATTCGTCCAACACTAACAATGTTTATGCAGTAGATGGCATTAACATAAAGGCAACAGACGAAGTGAAGTACCTGGGAGTTACGTTAACCTCGAACCTCACGTGGGGAACACATATAAAGAATATTTGCGGCATAGCCCTGAAGAAATTAGGATTCGTCAAGCGTATTGTGGGAAGATTTTCGGATGAGAAAGTAAAAAAAAGGTGCTATTTCGCTCTCGTCCGACCGCACCTTGAATATGCAGCGAGTGTATGGGATCCAGTGCAGAAAGACTTAATCCGCGAGCTGAATAAGATACAAAGGAAGGCTGCGCGTTTCGTCAAAAACCGCTACGGGCATACGGACAGTGTTACCCAGATGTTAAGCGAATTAGGCTGGGAGCCGTTGGAGACTCGGAGGCTGCGCGCTAGGCTTAGATTGTTTGAACAATTAAGAATGGATATCTTTAAGAGCGACACAGAGAACATAATCTTAGAGCCACACTATATTTCCAGGTCCGACAGAAGCGATAAATTAAGAGAGATTTTTTGCCGAACGGATAGATATGGGAATTCGTTTTTCCCCCGAACAATAAAGGACTTTAATAAACGCTTGTCCCAACCTCGTTAGAGCACTTCTTTTTTGTTTTTAATAGCTGTAAACGGCTGGTGTCCTAACACCCCCTGCCACACGCCTTTTAGGCGGCTTGCGGGGTATTATGTAGATGTAGATGAATAAGTGATTTATAAAATGAAAAAATACGAAAATAATTCAAATGAAACAAATTAAACAATATGACAAAAGGAATATGGTATCAAAATAAAAAAATGAATATATGTTGATATAATAAATGCTTCAAATGTGCCGTAAGAATCGCGTTTTATCCTACTGCTATGAATCGTAACTTACCAAAGCAAACAAAGTAATTTTTATTTCAGCTGTGGCTTTAGAGTGGTTATCTTAATTGCAGAAGAAATATTCAACCTTGATTTCCGGCTAACCAACTGGCAAAATGCTACACAATAATTTGTGATTCGTAAGATGTCCATAATTTCTCAAGGTTTACTATGCTGTGAAAAGGGATTTTTCTATTTTATCTAAGATATAATTAGGCACGAAAAGAGCGCAGTGGTTGCAGGGTGCACTTTCTTCCTCACCCGGGCAGAGGGCCCCCCTCCACTTCCAATCCTCCCCTCACCCAATCTCCCATTCCGGTTTCGCGTCTCAAGAGATGGAGCAGCATCCCATTCGCTGCGAAAGTACTTTGCGTGATCATTTGGACTTTCAATTGCCTCCGCAGCAGAGGAGTGTGCACTTCCATCGCCTCGACGACGCCCTCCAACACAGGAGAGCTACTTGCCAGTGGTAAAGACAGGCCTCCGATACACGGCAATCTTGTGGGATCCGGCGCGGAGAAATTCAACTCGAGAAGTAAATGCGATGAACATTGAAGTGGCGCACAGTTGGCTAGAATCGAAAAAAACTGGCAAAAACCACAAAAACGAGCTAGGAAGTTGACACTTCGCATACATATTCTCAATTACATTGTGCATCACTTTCCAGATTATTTCATTCCTGTGTTTTCACGTTAACATTATAAGGGAGGTTAAAATTGAACAAATATAGCGAAAAACGACCACCCTCGATTTTTTCTGAAAATTGCCAAATGTATCCTCGTGCAGTGGTTTCATGAATAGTTTTATCGACAAAATTGTTATACCAACTTAATTGACACTTCGTTTTCTTCCACTTGAAGGGTTTCCAAGATTTTGTTTCATCAATAACCGTAGATGTAAAACAAAATGGTGGAGCCTGTTTTCAGCCCAATTTTTTTACATAAACGAAGAGAAAAAGTAGATATTGCCACGGACTTCCGCCAAGTGATTGATATTACGTCGTTTTATGAAGTTTCTGCATTGTGGATCTAAAGTAAAACCTCGCACTAACTTGCAACCCCGAATTTTAAATCGTTTTTTCGAGCGTGCGGTTGACTCCGGTTCTGGCCGGCGGCGACGGAGAGTACGGCGACGTTGAAAGCGGGTGGATGCAATATGGTCTCATTCACTTTTATATGCGGATAATAGATATAAAAGTGATATTAAATAATCCACAGAAAGTAAAATTAATAGATATTGCTACGAATGACTCTTATTATGCAATCGCTGGGCACTACATGAGGTGCAATGAAAAGCTTCCTTCTTTGAGTGCATTCCACATACTGCTACGGAGAATGGACTTAAATCGTGAGCTTAAAGTAGGGAAAGGGACTATTTCTAGGCAACCGAGTTACACCTCGATATTTACAGCTCATACGCAGCAAAGCCTGTTGTAATTACGTAGAGATTATCTGCGATGCCGAAATAAATATCGATTCTTCGAACTTACGGCACAGTATAACCAACAGCCTTTACAGCGTAGCTGTCTGTTTGCCAAGGGGAATACCGTGCCTAGCGGATGAAGGAAAGTGAAATCTTTCAAAGCGAATGAATTGAATAACATCCATTTTATATTAGAGGCTCATTCATTCCATTAATTATAACCTAATCACTTCACTGTCTTTTGATATTTATTGTCGCTACGTAAAAAATGGCGGACGCTAAATTCAGTATTATATTGAGGGCCACGGTTGACTTTTTGCTAATAAAAGTAGTGCTACCATTTTCCCCATGACATTGAAACTAGATTACCTAATTTTCTCCGAGACATTCAGATTTTTTATTAAATCTCGAAATTGCATGTAAGCCCCAATTGCAAGGCCCCATAAGGCCATATCAAATTTTACTTCTGGACTGATATCCTGGGGTCCAAAACATTCTTCTTTCTGCTGTGATTAACATATTTTCAACTTAAATAAAATAGCAGTCAAAATATTATTATATTATTATCTTTCTTCAATAAATGACTCAAATAACCTCAATATTTTCCGCTAAATCTATCAAAATGCATGAAAAATAGATGCAGCTATTGCATTCACAAAAAAATTAATTAAAAAAAATTAAAACCCATTACCCAAAAATAAATTGAAAAAGCGCAGGACTTCAAATATTTTATGGTTAACTTTGCATGTACTTATAAGAAAAGTATACAGCGATAAAAAAAATTATTGCTATAATGTAGCAAATAGGCACAACACTGATTTAAAATGCTAAAACAATACAAAATCAAACAAAATTAATGTATATAAATGTATTTTAAGATACATTATGCATTTGACATTTATAACTGTGAATATCCTTTTATTTTTAAATATATTTCATCATGCCATTTTAAAACACATCAATAAAGAACGCTTTTCAGGGCCTTGAAAATAAATATATAACCGGAACCTCCTTTGGAATAAAATCAATTGATAAATAAATAAAGACAGTAACTATATTTTCAATAGGTTTAATAAGAGACAGCAACACTTATTAAAGAGATGATTGCTACGAGAAATTATTTTTTAAACTTCCAAAAATTTGTGCAACATATATAATTAGAAATAGCTAATGAAAAGGTAATAATATAAAGGTAATAAAATAGAGAATTGAATCTATTTTATTGTCATAAAATATATTTCAAACCAAGGAACAATAAATAATACACCATGAAAACAATTCCAACAGAAGAAAATTAAACACGAGCAAAAAATTGGATAAAATTCTTCACCTCCTAAATGAATATAACATACACAGAAGTAGGCACTAGATACCACACTGCTTTAGCCAGAGTAAAGTCTTATGCCACAATTCAATCATGATTTACTATTTTTAATTCAACAAATAAGTGAATTACATAGACTTTACTCTGTTTATCCCCCTCCCCACGTAGAGGGAGCAGTTGGGTTTGAGGGGGAGGGAGGGTGGGGAGGGATTTTTAGTGACAGGAAAGGACAGTTAGTGTTAGCATTACTACTAACACTACTATTATTACTACTACTACTTCTACTACTACAAGCATACAAACTCACTCACTCACTCATACCAAACAACATTCACACACCTACGATACACCCAATGATAATCTAAAGTGGGTACCCATCATCGCAGCGATCTCTAAGGTCGAAAATAATACGGACCTGCTGTACTGCTCCTAGCTAAGTCACCTAAGTACAAAGTCGGATCTATTTAATACCCTGGTATATAAGCTACGCATGTCGACGACCTAAGAATCTAATTTTCTACTCTCCTGCCTATATTCCCCCAATGCTGTAAAAAAACAACACATTACAATAAATAAATTACAATGAAGCCCACAGCAATAAAAAAACACTCTCAAATAGTTCACAGTCCACTGATGAAAACAACACGGGTCCAGGCCTTTTGTTTCTTCAGTCTTCGACTCTTGAGACACGCTTGCATGAACCTCTTCTTCAGGGTAACACAGTAGAGTTACCTGTAGCAATAAGAAACATCACTTGCACTATCGATACAAATAACAACCGTATAGAGGTTTTCCACTCTATATAAGAAAATAAATGTGAAACAAGAGTAACTAAAGAGAGATTTATATAGTCAGCACTGGATGAGGCCCTTCAAATAATTCATTTCCCAATCTTTACAAAATTACATATTGACTGAAATAAATTCATTCCTAATTTTATCAAAAAATAATTAACGAGTACAATAAGCTCTAGCGAAATTAATTACTGCATAATTTACTGAATTCATATCTTTAAAAAGACTCACAATGATAACCTTACGTTTAAATGAAATATTATACTAGTGTACCACTACATAGTAGTAGTGTAGTACTGAATAATTGAATTAATGCAGAATTGGAGGTAGACCTTTTTTCACATTAATGCCACACGAAAACATAGAACAATTCCGAGAAAATACTCAGAGAATTAAAATTATTTAAAAATTGCATTAAAAAGAACCTATAATATAGATTTAATTGAGAAGTCTAAAGAAAAATAAAAACGAATAGCTTAGTAAAACTTCAATGACGGATTGCAATAAATACAACGAACCTACTTGGAAATAACAATGAAAATGTTTCGTTCATGATATATTTTCGAAAAAATACAAGCAAATCAAAGAGTATGATTAAGTCTCACAAGGTAAACTTTTAAATGCTAGGTGATTCTATGAAGAAAAAAAACATCTATTACTGCCTCGTGATAAATTCATTCCTAATTTAATCAAAAATAATTAACGAGTGAAATAAGCTTTTAGCAAAGCAAAATTAATTACTGCATTATTTATTGAATTGATATCTTTAAAAAGATGCACAGTGATTACCGTACGTTTAAATGAAATATTGTACTAGTGATATCAAATTGTAAAAGCAGTGCGCAAAGAAGGAAGTAAGCAATACGCAATTGATTATTGATATTAATATTTATTATTGAAGCCACTATTAGTCAAAATTGGATGTTTTAAATAAATGGCTCGCTTTTTCTTTATGCATGAGCAGGACAATATTTTTTTTTATTTTCATGTGAAGGGCCAAAACATGTGGATTAGCTGAAAAGAAAATAAATGAAATCCATTCTTACCTCGTGCGTGACTGGTAGAATCCGTGTTGAAGTCTTCACAACCCACAGCAATTCTATTTCTCCCAAATTTTGAACATCACTTCGGGAATGAGTCACAGCTGTGAAGAGAAATGCGTATAGTAACATAAATCAACATTGCCAATGCGAAAAGACTAAACAAAAACCTTATTAAAATCAAATGAATGAGGCAGTTAATTAAAAAATTAAGTTATATTAACTTAATAAGTGTAGCCATTAACAAGAGAATGTTATATTTATTTATGATAAATCGTGAAATGGACAAAGTTTACGGAGTAAAAATATTCATTAATGGCACTCACTGTTATTGCAATGGAATTGTGGTAAAAATATTTTTCTAATGTCTTCCCATTGCCGCAAACATTTAACTGGAAGTGTAAAATGTGACAACAGCATGAAACAAAATGTTAACTCAATCAAAGTACTGAAAAATTTCTCGATTACTCAATTATTTTATAAAGTTTATAAGCTTATTAATTTAAAAGTGAGGTATCAATACACATGAATTTAAGTGGAATTTAATCTTACTGTAACGGGATGGCGCCATGAACTTAAGTTCTTCAAGAAGCGGAGAAGCATGCTGTACGTCCTCTTCGACCGTTGACTTCTGTGTCCGTCATATCCAGGAATGACTTCTGCCTGGGGAGAGGTAGGATTAGTAGGCACATACAAAAATAAAACACCCTTGCACTAAAAATCCCCACGCACGCATATACTCTCCTAGCCTTACGTTACTAAAAAAATTATTTGGCCCTACAAGCCCAAATCAAATCTAACACACGCATTATCTTCTTGTCTTGGTCCTCTTCGACCGTTGTCTTCCGTTTTCTTTTCTTCAAATCCAGTGATGACTTTGCTGTCTTCTTTACCTTGCCCTCTTCTGCCGATGTCTTCTGCTCTTCAAAACCTGGGGAGAGGTAGGATTAGTAGGCACATACAAAAATAAAATAACCCTAACACAAAAAACCCCAAAGCTTCGCATACACTCCACGACAACATACTTTAACACAGTGAAAGTCCCATTCCTGTACGCTGCAATGGATTAGCGTGCATGCAAAAACCTTGGTTCAAAAGGCTAAAATTAACGCACGCATATAATCGCCTAGCCTTACGTTACGCAACTTTTTCGGCCCTAAAAGCCCAAATCAAAGCTAACACACGCATTATCTTCTTGTCTTGGTCCTCTTCGACCGTCATCTTCCGTTTTCTTTTCTTTAAATCCAGCGATGACTTAATTCTGTGGAGAGGTAATATTAGTGTGCACATACAAAAATATACATGACACTCCAAAAAACACAACCAAAAAAGGAGGGGAAAAACACAAAAAATGGCCACATCGCACACGCACGCATAAACCCCTACCTACGTTTGAGCTCATAATCTAAATAAACCATAGTAAAGGTTTATAAGGCCTTTTATTTTAGTATTCATTTGAATACCATAACTTTAGCGCTATTTTCATCATTTTCTTTACCTTGTTCTTGACCAATGAGCTTTGCCATTTTTTTATTCACGTTATCTGGTACCAGTTATTATAACCTTTCATTAGTTGCAACTTTTTAACCTTGTATTTATATTTTATCCTCCGAGTCAATTTTGACTCTTTGTATTTATTTCATTCGAATGACGTCATCACCCATCGAGAACTCGTGAACCTTTGTACCTTGATTCATAGCTTGTGTTATTTTTGTGTAATTGTGAATGTATGTGTAAAAGACGGAAACATTTAAGCCCAGGCCATCGCACAATAATATCACTTGCAGCCACTAACTCCTAGCCTATCACTCCTCCTCTCATTGAAGCAATATTTCTTCCTTAATTTTCTTTTCGGCCGGCGACTTGAATTTCTTCATTTGGTGATTTCACTTTTCCCTGCTTCGAAGACTTCTGTACCCTTTCATTCTGTAAAGAAGAGAAAAGAGAATTCAAGTTAGTTAAGTCCGACATTTCTAGTGAGAACAGGACCACATAGTATGAAAACTTTGCTGACCTATTTCTTAGAAGATTATTAACTCGTAAAAAGCTAAATTTACGGATTGTAATAAATGATATATATCCTGTGAGTACCGAGCAATGACCAGGATATGTCAAATAAATGTATCATTTTATGTATTACTTGAAATTAGGCCAATATTTAATAAATGGATGAGGTTTCATTTCATTTGGCGGATTGTAAAGTTAGATAAAATGCTCAGTTCACATGAGCGAATTAGATGTCATAGGAAAAATACAAAATTTACTAAAACATCATGTTCTTATAATATTCCCATACATTGACCATTCTTCTCTGACCAGCTAAATTCACAACAACCATACCAAATAATTGCTAACTATTAGAAGAAATGTCGGAAAAGTAGGTACGCTTAACTGATCATAAAATGAATACCATGTTCCAAGGGATTGATTAACATTCAAAGTTGCTTTGATACTCGAGTAAAAGCAGATTATCCACTGTGCTTGTATAAATATTTCATTCTAAGTATAAATTAAGGCATACAAATTGTTCGTCTTACTCAATGCGTAAAGGATGGAACACTGGGTATTCAAAATAACATATCCAAAATTAGAAATAAAAATCCCATTACATTTAATGAGTGCTGATCTATTGGGAATAAAATTCTCAAAAATCCCTTAATTTCACCCGTTCCACCACAAGTAAATTACTTATTTATAGAGTAAATATGCTGGTATGTCCATTACGTCTTAAAATTATACATCATTTCATTGATTAGGCCACACTATGTAAATTATATAATCAACGCCTTAGACTTCATAGCCCATTGTTGCATATTTAGATTAAAAACACGCAGATATAATAGAATGTCAGAGGCTTTATAAAAGCAATACATACGCTCCATATTGATATGCACCGAACTTCCTTGTCATTTTTAAAAGGGGTGTAATCAATAACAAGGCTGCAAAATGAATTTACCTTTCGAAAAAATTACGATAAAAATTGTTGATGCTAATAAAAAATACAGTAGAAAATACATACAAGCTGTACAAAATCATTAGTGAAATGTATTTGACAAATTAGATACCAAAGGACTTCTGTGGTATCAATAAATTAGGTTTACATCACAACCGAAGCCAACGCTGGTTCTACACCTTTAATACAGAATATTCAATTTTTTGATCCCTTTGCGGGACCTACATGAATATTCATTTTCTTAAATAGACCCGTATAGTGACGCATAATAATAATAATAAAATTATGTATGACTATCAAAATCTTAACCGTATACGACTAAAAAAAGGAGGCATGCTTATGAAAGGACTACATCAAGACTCGCGGATGTCTTCCTTCTCAAACAGATTCATTGCTACGACACCTCGAAGAGTCCACACTATTCCGAGTGAAAATGAGGAGCGCTGGGGACACTCCGTTTAGGGTTTGCGTTGTTGTAGTCGGAGGGGGTAATAGGTAACTAATGACCAGGGACAAGTACAGGCCATCGTATTCTGATTAAATTAGCCACATGGGTTCAAAAGCCCGTTTTTGATAAGATAAGAAACTGCAAGGCCTAAAGCATAAACCAACCGGGAAAGCAAAATTCATCGTGCAAATCCGTGAATAACAAGAATGCATGAAAAAGAACCTGTTTCAATTCTGAAATGAATGATCTTTCGAGTAAGAAAAATCATCACCAGCAGGAAGATGTGAAAAATCATGGCATGTGCTTAATTAGGGGAATCGGAATTAATACGCAATACCGATAAGTAGGAAGGCGTTGTTTCAGTTCTCTTCGCTGGCCACGTGTCATTAGAAGCCGACAGTTAATATTCGTAAATCTCAACGATTGTGTTTCCATTTACGTTGAAAGTTCATCCAGAAGAAAAATATTTCATAATTAATTGAATAGAGACTCGATAGTGAATCGACTGCTATACATGAAAATCTCCCATTTGGAATTTTCCAACCTTTGTAATTCATAAGAATAAGATAATGCACTGAAGTTCAATGGTAAAATCTTATTTCTATGCGGAGGAGGGGCCTGGAATATGATAACAGAAAAGAAATCAATGGTAGTTTTTCGAAATATGGTGCTTCGGAAGAATAATGAGGATCAAGTGGATCGATCGAGTAAGAAATGCGGAAGTCATGCGCAGAGAATAAAAACCTTGATAAAAAGACGGAACAACCTTATAGGCCATATCTTGAGACATGATGGCTTGACGATGACAATCTCCGAGGGACAACTGGATGGAAAGGATGGAAAAGAATGAAATCGTGTAAAATATGCGAAAGAGACGAAAGAAAAAAGAACAGAAGAAGAAAGTAAAGAAGTATGTGAAATAGAAACTCAGAAGGTGCGAAATGATTAGGAGAATTGAGAGGAGAGCTGCGACAAACCATTCATAGGGTTGTTGACCTGTGATAGTGATTTGACACGATTCATTCGCAGGAAAACCGTATTTAGCAACAAAAGTGGATTCACGATTTAATAATTTTTATGTATTATAATAATTTATTTCTAGTCATTACCCTGGTGGGCGGGATAAAGTGATTTTCGAGGCGTTATTACACAATTTTACATCAAATTCATTGTTTCATATAGCATTTGTATATACCTAACAGAGGGGAATGTATTCTGGATTGGTAGCAACGACTACACCTAATCAGGTAATAAATGTGAACACCGTCGAAGGAATAAGTGACCGTAGGATAGTAACTTCTCTCTAAATAAAAAAAAGGACGTAGTTTTCACTTTTAAAAGAGATGACTTTGTTAGGTTTAAGTGTCATCTGAAAAATGCTTTCCGCGCGTTTCAATAATAAAGTTAATTGTAGAAGGTAGGTGCTTGGAAAGCTTTTCTTTCACTCGTATCATCCCTAGTAAAACAAGAAAGGGTAGGTAGCGAATCGAAATGGTGTAATGCGGAAGTGAGAAAATCGTTGAGGCGACACAGAGCGTGCCATGCTAAAATGAAAAAAGTCACCTCGGATTTATCCGCTAATGAACGCGAATTGATAATTTAAAAAATATAGGTTGTGTAAAGCCGCACGAAGGAAGCGTTCAGGAATTCATTCACGAATTTTTAAAAAAAGAACACCAGTAGAACGGTTACGGGATTACCCGAAAGCGTTTTGGTCTTATGTTAGGGAAGTTCAAGGTAAAAAAGATCTGCCGTATGTTCGCTGAGAAACGATAATGGAGATGTGTTGAAAAACATTTCCGATACGTCGTAACTCAAACAATTCCTACTTCAAGAGAGTGCTCACAGAGCCTTCTGAGAACTCATCCGAGACATTTGACAATCTCTGCATACGAAAGATGCCGCCTATTGACATAAGTGCGCACGGAATAGAAAATATATTGAAATCACCTGGTCCAGACGAAAGCCCTTCTCGCGTAAATAGAGAACTATCCTCTGTAATTGCCCCCTTCTTGCAGTTAATAATCAGTCAATCCATCAAGAAACAAGAAGTAATATGTTTTCAAAATTATGTTGACACCCAGGAGTCCCCCTTAACTGACGGGGCCGGGTCAGCGTAAACTTGTGAGGACGGTACATAAGGCAACCTGCATCCGTCACTCGTATGCCACCATGCTACCGTAGCTGGAGTCAAACTCCAGGAGTAATTGCCCTATCGGAATTAAGAATAGCGGATGGAATTTACCGAGGTAACTCACGTCCACACTCACGTTGGATCGTTGGAATGTTTTCTTACGGGTTGCGTGACGAGGTTTTTCCTATCTCTCTTACTCTCTTACAAATACGTCACTCCGTTGCCGAGTAGGTCTATATCGTGCACGGCAGAAGCGGTAAAGTTCTGGGAGGTTTCGATTCCGAAATTATAATACTTTAAAAAAAAAAAAAGAGGCATCCTGAACAGTAACATAATCTATCCAGACGACTAAAAAAAAGTTAGTCCTGAATCTTTTTAAAACGACTTAAGTAATTAAAATGATGACTTTATCTACGTTAACACATTTCTAAACAGATTCATTCACGGAGAGGAAATAATCAGGGGAGGTGAGAGTTGTTGTCTCTTAGTGTATTTTCGTCTAATTAAGGTCAAATCGCCATCGAGTGTAGCTCCTACACGTAGTAATTTAAATTCTCACAAAATAATCAGATACACTCGTATTTGAAATCAATTTGATGACCCTAGGGTAAGAAAAATAAATGTAATTCGATCGATATTCATAGTTTTTAAATTTATGGTTCTATGTCACCAAAAATGTGGAAAATGATGTGATTAAAAGAAGTAACGCTTTCCTTTCAGGGGGTGTGTTAACCACAATTAGTGTCAGGATTAGGTGGAAATAAATTTGTTCCTTCTCATTTTATCCTGGCAACTTAAGAAAATACCAGAGTCGGCTCATTCACCACACCTAAATATATCACAGCAATCTCAGGAGTGAGCGTGTTTAATAAGTCTGAACATGTTGATGATATCAATTGTGTTAATGAGTGCAAAATTATTTGCAGTATTTCATCATCATTTTAATACATCAACATCTACATACTATCCTGCACCCGCCTCAATAGGTGTTTGGCGGTGGCTGTTAAGACACCGGCCGTTTACACACAAAAAGAAATGCTCTTAAGAAATAACGCCTAGAATTTATTAAGGTCCTCCTTTATCGTGCGAGTGAAAAACAAATTCCAATACCTATCCGTTCGGCAAAATATCTCTCTAATTTACTCTCTTTACTTAAATATCGGACCTGGGAACGTAGTGAGGCCCTAATATGATGTGAGTTCCTAATATGAAGTGAGGCCCTAATATGATGTTCTCCTCGTCAACCATAAAGATACATTCTGCATTGCTCAAGCAATCTAAGTAAGTCTAGCGTGCAGCCTCCAGGTCTCTTGTGGCTCCCAACCTAATTCGTTTTGCATCTAATCCTTTTCGATTTAACAAAGAAGCCTACTTCAATTATTAAGGTTGGAAAAATTACTCTATGATAACTTAAACCGTCAATAATATTGATTTGTTTTGTCGACTTAGGATGGATTACTGCTAAAAGGCATATTTTTTTACTTCCTCTAATAGACTTGTCAGCTACTTGTGCGAGTAAATTGCTTGTGCGTTAAGTAATACTACGCTAATTAATTTCCTATTCTTTGAATTCGGGTTGCAGTCTAAAAATCCCAATTTAGAGGTGAGAGATTAAAATTTCGACCAATAATTATTATACCTTGGCTGTCTCTCAAAGTGAATGAATAGAATATACGATTTCCTAATTGGTAAATAATATCAACTTATTTGTTTGGAGGTCTATAAAAAGAGCAAATATATATTTTCTCCTTTTGTTTCTTTGTTTAATTGTAGACGATGCACTTTCTATTTCACTGCCGGTAATTTCGTGTGCGGTGCTGTGTAAATGTGATTTAACTGATGAAAAACTCCACCACCAGTCATGTCGTGTCGATCGAATTTCTAAGTTTTATATCCTTAAAAAAAAGGCTTCGCTGCCGATTATACTCTATCCTCTGTAATCGACTCTCTGTTCCTATTACCATGCCTGCGCCCTAAAACGTATTCTCTATTTTTGCCTCTTTTTTCTTAATGCTGCGGCAAACTTGATGTCATATTTTGTAGACTGACTTTCGGTTGATTCATTTCCACGCTTATTCACTAGGTAGGTGAATTACACTGGTAGTGCTTATTACATTGACTCCCTGGAGTACGCGTTTTGGAATTTTCGTTTTACTGCGTCATTATCGCTCCTAAGTTGATTTGATGTAAAAAAATTTCTAATGCGGATTACCTCGAAGGTTAATTTTTGCTAAATAACTTCAGTCATTTGAAAAATTCAGTACTAATTTTCCTCGAGTCATCTGGATAGATTATGTTGCTGTTAAAGATGTCTACTTTAAAAAGTAAAGGAAAAGTATTATCATTTCGGATTCGAACCCTCCCAGAGCTTTACCGCTACTACCGCGCACGGTTTATACCTACTCGGCCACGGAGCGACGTATTAGTAAGAGATAAACGGTGAGTACAAATATGAATCAAAAAATAGAAAAACCCTCGCACGAACCCCGATAGGAAAAACTTCGACGACCCAACGTGAGTGTGGACGTGAGTTATAGTCACTTTCAAAAGTCGGTCCACATACCTGGCGCAGCCGTCTCTGTTATTCTCCGAAGTCAACCTTCGCGTATTGCTTACGCGTTCCTTGTCCGCTGGGGACCGATTTGATTGGATCGGGTTGTGCAAATGGTGCAAGTTGACTACTTTAACCCTCGCCAAGAGCCCCAAGCACGATTTCAGAGGTAGGAAGGTCCCGGTGAACCCCCCCCCCCCCCCCAAGGCCAAACAATTCCACCATCGAAGAAAGCGGAGAAGAGTTAAGGATTTTTCTGGCGAGTAACACATCCTGAGAGGAAGTGAGAGGGACATCCGAATCGTTTGGTGAATTTATACAGCACATATAGTACAAATTAAATTTTCAGAACATTTCGAGCAGTATAATCCAATATCTCAACATGGTCTTGATAAAATACGAAAATATTTCACGCCAATGTTAATATTGTCGTTTGCGTCACGGCTACTATCATGCTCGCGTTTACCCGTGTCGAAGGTGAAGGATTTTCAGACACCTTTCAATGTTTACAAGTGAAATATCAGTTACTCCCCAAGTTTAAGTTTATTCGGAGTGCAAATGGTGCCTGCATTTTGAATACCGTAACTTATTCTCATCCTGTTAATATAATAGAAGAAGAAGTATTTTAATTTTTTACCTAGAACAACCACAGGCAAAGAAATTGTTTTATGAGAGGAGATTTGCATTATATTTTTCAGATGAGCAATCGGATTGCCTCGTGCGAAAGATCCACAGAGAAAAAAATCATTCGCCTTGACCGTGACTCCGGTAAAGGCGAATGATTTTTTCTTGTGGATCTTTCGCACGGTTGTGCATTGCGGGTGACTCCCGTAAAAGTTATCACCGCGGCTAGTCCCGGTATACTTTAAAAACTAGCCTTAAAATTGCTTTGAAGATAAATATAATTTTTCAGTGAAAGAAGTAGCGAGATGTTTATGGGCATTGAGAAAAATGGCAAGCTTTCAGGCCTCAATTCGTCGTAGGAAATGTTGTCCTTTTCTTTCTGTGGAATACTCGTACATTAGTATTGCTCGATGTTTTTTAAGAAAAATAGTGCGAGCAATATCAGCCTGGCATTATGATTATGAGTCAACCATTTACGGTGGTCATGAAAAAAAAAATTTACCTGCCCTTCTGAAATGAAAAAGGGAGTATATTTGATTATTATGAAAGGTATATTGATAATGTTGGAGTACATGAAAGAATTTACGAATCACCCCGCCTGCGCCCCTCCCAACTTGAACTTACCACTTAAATTAACAGTAACAGCCATTCTCGTTAGGGCCCTTTCATTCTATCCATATCCTTACCTTCATCCTTCTCCTCCCCCCGTTCCTCAAATCTCTCTTCTAAGGATAGCACTTCTTTTTCGTGCATTTCACCTTTTCCGTTGTTTTTTTATACTCACATCTTGGTTGCTTTCATTCTTTTCTTGTCCATCTTTCGTCGTCGTCTAAATTTCCGCACCGTAAATCGCTACATCACAAGCTTTACATTTGGTAGTTAATACGTATAGTTTTAATTAATTGCGCAGAAACAGTCATCAGGTACCCGACGCGGTATATTTTTATCGGACGAAAACTATGCATGCGTAGTTTTTTGTTTGAAGGATAATGATCAGTATTTGTTCACCCGTAAGACTGCCACAAGGTATTCATTACGTGAGTGTAAGTTCTATTATTGGTGCGAAACCACTTATACATAATAATGTAGAGGAAATTGACATGCATGATATCACCAGGCGCCAATTACGACTTATTCTAGATGAAAAAAAGAAGCAAAAAACGGGAAAGAGTTAGCTTGACCTCTCAGTGAAGGGGTGAAAGATAAAACATACTAAATGTGCCTTAAAATGGTAAGAAAGAGGCAAACAAGTGATGTAATTAATGTTTCCGAAGGTTTTTTATGTATCGGAAATATATTTATGATAACTATTTAGACATTCCAACTTTCGATGAACACGAAGAAATGTGTTAATTACTTACTGATACCTGGAATGCATTAAGCATTATTTAAACATTTTCTTAGAGAAATGTTAGTAACGACTGGAATAAATATCAAAACGAATTAAACGTAATAATTTGGCGCCCATAAGTATTTTTATTATTCGTATGATGAGACGCGTATTAATCTGTAGGATAATATATATCCCAAGAAAATGCCTTGGAATGATGAATGCGCCTATCAGCGTGTCTAAAATACTAATCTATAGAACAATATGCATTGATCGTGTTTGGTAATAATGTGTTAAAGGTGTAATCTAGAATGTTATTTTGGAGGCAACTTTTAGAATACTCTTTTAGACGTAAATTCCTATTTTCTTTTCTTCCTTATATGTGCGTTGCGACGCCGATACGTCTCGGTATTTTTTAGTACAAGCCAGATTACAGACCATCTGTCTCAGAATACTATCACGGTGAGAATAGCGTGACTGAGAACTATGCTTCGCCTGTGTTCTGACACCAGGAGTCGGCGAGGTCGGATAGGTAGAATCTAAGAATAAAGAAGAATGCCTCGGTAGGACTTTCGCGGACGGTGAGAGTAAGTCAAACTGGCCCATTCAAGGCACAGAAGGCATAAGCAATACCCGAAGCTCGAGCGCGGCGGAGAACGTAGTTGCTCGCGCTGGCCGTGGGGACCGACTTTTGAAAGTGACTGTACCTCAGTATATTCCATCCGCTATTCTTAATTGTGATAGGGCAATTAAGATATTACTTTTGAAAACGATAGTACTCACCTAATGACTGGAAAATCGCTAATGTAATATCAATATTCAAAGGTGAAGACAAGGAACAGCTATCTAATTACAGACCGATATCTTTAACGTCAATCTCATGCAAAGTCCTTCAACACAACGTAGCCAGCTCAGTAATGAAACACCTAGACGCGCAAAACTTGTTAATGAGAACTCAACATGGATTAGGAAAAGTAGATCATGCGAAACCCAGTTAGCGATTTTCGCCCACGATATTTTAGTCTCCGGAGAGGATAACATTCCAGTAGGCACGATGCGAATCTTATTGTTACCTTTAGTGATCTTAACTTTTCCTCGCTAGAGAAAACATTTCTTGAAAAAAAATGTGCACCCTGGGATTAGAACCCGGTTCTACGTGGGCAATTATCGCGCATATAATATCACCACTTAAATTCAATAGAACGCTAATGCATGATTAGAAATTAGTTTTCAAGTAATAATTATGATAACTGGAATCGTGGAACTGTAAGCCATGGCTAAGCGGAAAAAGAAAAGCATATGACAAGGCACATTAAAATATTCATTTTCACAGTTCTTCCTTTTAACTATTATTTATATCTATATATATAAAAGAAAGTCGAAAATCGTGTTAGTTAGAACACTTATAACTCGAGAACGGCTGCACCGATTTCAATGAGATTTGGTTCTTTGGATTCGTCTCAGGCGGGGTTAACATATAGGCCATTAAAAAAAGGATAATTTCACACAAAAAATTCATCTCTTTCCTATGGACATGCTTTTAGGAGTTATAGTAACACAACAATTGATAAGTCGGTCAAAACTACAAATTAAATAATTTGTTTTGTTTTCACCACTTTAATAACTGAATTTAGTAACAATATAACATTTTAATTACTAAATATATTCAAAATATTAATTAAATTGAAATTACATTTAAAAAATTTAATTCGAGCTGATTGTAAGCCCAGCCGTGGCCCAGCTCGAGTTGACACTTCACTACCGTGTTTGTAAACAAATCTCCAAGCAATTGTTGACAAACGGTAATGTCCGTGTTCCTGTCGAGGAATCGAGTAGTTTTAACTCATTTCCTTGGAGTGATTGCAAATTAGTTTCAGTGAGCTCATCAACAAAGAGTTCCAGAATATGATTGATCACCAAAAGAATCAAAGATGGTTGATTTAGCGAGCAAGAACGAAGATGTGGATGACTAAAACTGACTTGGTGGGGGGTTTATCCCCCAAAACCTCCCCTCGCTGCGTCACTGCTTTGCTTCGCTATATTTATTTAGCTTCATCCGCTTCATCTTGCGCCTGATAACAAAACAAAAACTGTTGTTTCTCAGAAGGTGCTTGACGCAAGACATTAAACCCGAATGTGTAGGGCTCACCGTGGTGCGTTTACGCATGCAGTACGTTTACGCAGTGCATTTTTTCCAAACAGAGATACTAAAACTGGCGCGCCTTAAGTCATTTAATGCGAATGCTGCTTCATAGGGGCTTTTCTTGCACGATTTTGAGCATCAGTCAAGCGTCGGTCTGGGGTCGTGTCAACCTGCCCCCTGAATGGGCCAAGTGTATGCAACAGAGTTGGACCTAAAAACATTTTTTTACAGCTAATAACGAAAATAGCCAACAACTGAATGCGTATAATTTTTATTTCATGAACTGCTTTATTAAACCACAATGCCCAAAATTTCTTAAGCTAAAACGTAAGAAAATTTGTTGAAAAAAATCCGCGTAAACGTGCTCCGATTCACCCTATGTAGATTCAATAAAGAAAATGTCTTTCTGACAAGCAATTTTGGTACTCATTTACGTAGTTTTATTGACTTTGTATCCTTATTTTATTATAATAAATTAAACATGATTAAAAACGATACAGCCGCTCTTGATTTATAAATAGTGTAAGTAAACTGTAAGTTCATTGATTGTTAGGCGGTACGAAGTTCGCCGGGTCAGCAAGTATTGTTGTAAAAACACATTAAAACGCTATAAAGTATGAGTAAGTACTGAACAATAACTATGCAAATCAATGCATGGAAGTCATAGTTTTTATGAGAAAAAAACACCTGAGACTTCATCACAGCAATCTAATGCTCTTACCACTTCTCCATGTCACGAATTACTAGTATGTGAAAATTGAATATTGCCAGTGTTGAAGTGGTAATCATGGGAAAATTACATGGGAACCATGGACAGTAGAATACAGAACTAAAGGAAAACAAGTGGTTCACAAACAACTTCATCGATAATTCAGAACCAGCCTTGAACTTCTAAGCTATGGAAAAGCGAAGGAGCATGCGGTCGAGTCCAGACTTACGTGGACAGATAATAGACATGGTGGAGGGCGGCAAAACAGTGGCCTAAATAGATGGGCTACTGAATTCGTCCCGGAGTACTGTTTATTACTGGGTAATGCGCTTCAAGGAAGGCGACGAGTCGCTGATAGACAGGCGAAGGAGCGGATGACCTCGAGCCACCCGCAATTTCGAGGACAACAGGATTCGCCATTTGATCGAGGATAATCATTTGTGTCGGTAGAGTAGTAGCCTTATACAGGGAGGCGCAATTTGAATGCAGCTGCGCAACAGTTAGAAATCGGGTGATGGAACTTAGTATTCAACTCCACGAACCTGCCCACGAGCCACTCCTAACAGACCGACAAAACATTCGAGGCTGTTATGCAGCGGAAAATATTTAGTTAGCAAACAGGCTTTTTGGGACTTCACCATTTTTTTCTGACGAGCAAAAGCTCATCAGCATATAATAAGGAAGAGAAGAATTGTGGAAGATGAGGAAAACACGGTATGAAACAAATTATTTAGCAAATTATTATTACGGTCGTAATTAGCAAAGAATCTTGTCGATTGTTCATTCAATTATGATACAAGGTGATGCATAAGTGTATTAGAACGAATTGAATATATCCTTGAATGACAGCAGGTGAACGAATGCAAAGGGAGTTTGTGTTAAATTATTACTTATTGAACTTCATTTACAAGGCTAAACATAGCTAAATATAAAAAGACGAAAACATTTACTATTTCCCGCCGGTCTTTCACGAGTACATTAACGCGGAGGCAAGGTTATTATCCAACCTTTACCACTAGCAAGCCCTCTGTGCACCAACACCCGCCCATATCTTTAACGTCAACCTCATGCAAAGTCCTTCAAACACAACGTAGCCAGCTCAGAAATGAGACACCTAGACGTGCAAAACTTGTTAATGAGAACTCAACATGAATTAGGTAAAGTAGATCATGCGAAACCAGTTAGCGATTTTCGCCCACGATATTTTAGTCTCCGGAGAGGATAGCATTCCAGTAGAAACGTCTTTTCTTGATTTCAAAACAGCATTTGGTAATGTATCACACCGAAAGTTAATAATAAAAATAAAATCTTATGGTCTAGATGTAGATGTCATTTCCTGAATAAGAGAACATTTGAGCGACCGCGTCCAAAGTTTAGAATTAGACGGTGCTGTCTCCAACGAGGTAAGAGTCACTTTTGGCGTCCCTCAAGGTAGTGTCATAGGCCCATTCTCCTTCTTTAAATAAACGACATTGGTGAAATAGTACGCAGTAAGCTACGATTCTTTGCAGAAGACGCTGTAGTTTACAAGGATAAGCCGTTCCAGTAAAGATAGGGATGAACTAACGAACGACCATGCTGCTATTCATCGTAGTGCAATGCATGGCAGTTAGAATTAAATTTGAAAAAAATGCGTTGTAATGAATTCCTGAAAAATAATTAATCCTCAGAACATAGCTTTATCATTCGGAGTACCCAATTAGAGACTGTTGAATCCGTGGAATATCTTGGAGTTTGACTCAATTATGATCTATCGTGGAAGAAACATATTCGAGAAATAACCTATCAAACTAATCGAAAAATGGGTTTAGTTAAAAGAATATTAGGAAATGGCGACGAAAAATTACGAGAAATTA